>NC_081405.1:689178817-689198817 GCF_030272615.1 Cryptomeria japonica | reverse complement strand
AACAACAACAAATTTACTTATACAAAGTGGTTCAAGCAGGGCAGATTGCTCAACCAGGAAAGTGGTTTACCAGGGATCAACTTCAAGAACATTTTCCTCATCTCATTCAGAGTGTTGATGCAATGGAGCCCATTGCTTTCCAAGGGGGAAGTAATGATCAGAAGCAAATCTGAAATAGTGGAAAAATATTTTTATATTTTTTTAGTTTTTCTATATGTTAGTAATTGGCATTCTGGAAGGCCTTCGGGGCATTTTTAGTCCTTGACTTTGGCATGTCCCTTAGAATGTTTCCATAGGCAGGTTCTTTTATGACTTCGCCTCCAACTCTTGGAGACCTTTCCAACGAGTTAAACGACTTGTAATTTCGAGTCCGTGCAGAAAGTTATGCCTAGTTAAAGTTAGGACAAAATTTTATATAGTTTCTAAAAATTTTCATAGTTTTATATTTTATTATGTAAATAAACAAGATGTGACTTGGGTTTTGATTCTCAAGGAGTTGTTGGTGACCCTTGGAATCCCTTGGACTGATATATGTTGGATTTTTGAATTGAATAGATCACTTTTTGGCTTGCTTCAATTCTATGCTTTGTTGTTTATGTAAACAAAATTTACAATACCGCAGGTTCTCACTCAGGTGTTGTCATCCAAATCCATAATTCAGATCATTCTTCGTGCAAAGGACATCCACATTGATGCCTACGTTATCTAGACAACCAACAAAATTCATCAGTGCACTTACATTATGATAAATTATTTCATCATTCATGATAAACATCTGGTCCCGATCACCCTTGAGCTCTATCATGATGATTAGTAAGGACCGAACTATAACTCCCCAGAAGAAATTCCTGAGCAATGGAAAATACTCTCTCACATTCTTTGTGGGTTCCAGTAACTGTCATAGTCTTTCAACACAATTTCCATCGAAACTACTTCCGTTTCCTTCAATCGATTCTCGGAATTTTCTGCCCTCATCATAACATTTGTTTAGTAGATCTTTGATCTTTTCGAAAGAGCTCGCATTAGCTACCCATAAACTCTCTGCTTCTTTCTTCGTCCAACATAGACGCTCCAAAGTAAACTTGTATTTTGAAAACTGCTCCTCATCCCTAGGCTTCATTTGAATTTTGTAGAGTCTCTCTACAAACTTGTTACCCAATATCAGAACAGACAACGACCAGCTGTAAGTGCATATATCACGGTACAGATACAATAAAGGATCATCACAGGAATTCCAAAAACATTTTAACAAGAACGTTAATTAAGATTACATAAAGGATCATCACAGGAATTGTCACGAGAATAGATATAAAATACGGGGTGTCGTATCTATCAATAAAATATAAAATATGCTGAAGCAGAGGTTTCCTAACACGGGAGGCTTCCTAAAATAAAGAGCAAACCATCCGACAGATATGAAAATGCACTGAAGGGTAAACAATGGGATTTTGATTCCCCTGTGCAATTGAGATCTAAGACATATAACCTTGGCAATAAAGACACCAACACAATTTGTCAACACCATTCCTACTCCGGCACTAAATGTTGTCCAGCCTAACACATATTCTGGCTGGCAGACGTGAGCTACAATGCATGATTTAAGAATCTCAGAGTTGAAGTTCTCCAAGGGGGCCGCATTCTTCGACTCCAAGGGCGCTGCATTCTTCGACTGGAAAGGGGCTGCATTATTATCACTTCCCTTGAGGAGTAATTTAAACCTGCTACTGAGATTGTCACGAATGAATCTACCATTCCCATTTCCCCTGATAAAAAGAAACAAAAACCTAATAATTGAGCTCAACAAAACATAATAGGAGGCAACTACCCAAATTCCACTTTGACCCTTAACTGCTTTATCCTTCTCACTAACATTAATCTGAATAACAACCAATTCCATTGCAAAATGACTAGATAAACTAATCGACAAGACCGCTATGCTGGACCAAAGTCTTGCAACAGAGGCTAAACCTGGCAATAAATATCCTACGAATACAAAGAGGACGAGCCTGCAAGAATCGATTGGCAACCACAATTGCCAAATCATCTTCTTTGTGTCTCTTTTCATATCTAACATGCGAGTTGTCTAAGTATCCAAGCAGTTGGAAACTAAGACCGTGCACAACAAGAAAATTTCCTGGAAGCCATTTAGCCCCTCTTCTATATGCCCTATATAGATCGTAGCATATGAACATTGCCAGGGCAAACGTGCCTGCCAACATCATGAGATCACTACTACATAACAGAGCAATTTAAGACCTTTTTTAAAGAATTTTTGTCTTAAACATTTAAGTTATTTTTTCAATTATCTTAAATTAAAAATTAAAACTATTTTATTGTCTTAAATTAAAAATTAAGACAAAAAATGCCTTTTTCAATAAGAGTGGGAAGTGAATTTTTGGAGGGATTTTTTTTTCTTCATATTTTTGTTAATTATTCATCCCTTAAATATTTTAAGAGGTTTCCTTCAGATCCGTCGCGTGCAATTTATAACTCTCACATAAACAGGAATTTATAGTCTGCCCTCTATTGAATGGTTGTGTTGTTTGAAAATTAATTTTAGAATTTATCTCTACAATTCATTTTTTTGGTATAGAAAGAAGGGTAAATATGTGCTTTCTAATGCTTCTACATCTTTCATACATACTTACCCTGTTAGTGTTTTTTAGTTGATTCATTTCATTTTTATTTTTATTTTTATCTATAGGGTTCATTTAACATACATTCATAAATTTAATTTTCCCATTCATCATTTTCTCCGCTTCACTATCTATCGGCCAAGGCAAATACACAGAATTTTTTGTAACAAAAATGAGCTCTCAGCTAGGTTTTCAACCAACATTTTGCCCTGCTGGCGTGTCTGTGTACGTGCTTTGTGGAACTTCACTGCCATCGCCTTTTGGTTTTTGGATTTCCTTCTGTAAGTGACTAAATCAAGAATACTAGGTGTTCATCTGAATAAAAAATAGAGGTAGTGAAGATCTTGTGCTTCTGTTGGTTGCATAACTCCTTCAAATGCGGATACTTGTCAGGAGCAACTGAGATGTCAGGGTCTTTGATAGAATTTTGAGGGCAAACTCCCATGTTCACAAAATGCTGAGCATAATCATTTTGGGAAGCCCTTGTAGGCATAAGTGCTCTACTAAAGGCACTCTCGGGACCAGGAAAATCCATTAAAGAGCCTGGAAATTTACAGAGCATTTGTTGTTGAGGGAAGTTGAAATTTCTAGTAAAACCAGGAGGTGGAGTTCCATAGTTCATATGGGTGTGTGCCTGCGATTGCATTGTTGTGGGTGGTGAGTGGAATAAGTGTTGTGAGAATTCCCATTAAGATTTCTGTGCCTTTTCCATCTCTACTTGCCCGAGTAAGGGTTTCGTTATCGTCCGAGCGGTTGCCGGTCCTTGTCCTCCTTATCCTTTCTATCCTTATGCTAACTATCCTTTCTATAGTGGGTCGGTGTTTGTGTCCTGCTAGTGGGGTCGAAGGATCGAGTCATTGCTTTTTTCCCTGCTAGTGTGTCCATGTATGTGCTTGGAAGGATCAAACTGTTGCTTTGAATGGTGGGCAGTACATTAATGCAGCTTCTTGGATATGTGAGCAAGGGGTCGAGTCTCGCAGGCCATTCTTAGCCTCTGATCACAATCTACTCATGCATTCACCCTGTAAGAAGATAAATCTTGGTCTTGTCCTGCCACACCAATGATTGGGGATGTACAAATCTTGTATGTATATAGATCACTGTTTTTCTCTTTTCTCTCTGCTTTTAGACTGATAACACCCAGATATAGTATGTGTTTCTGTGTTTGCACACACCCAGTACATAGATGTTTGTACACTTGCATAAATTCCTTGTATATGCCTTCCTTATGCCTTCACATTTTGCATGCATGTATATTAGGGTACATGGAACTACAACATTGGGCAAAAATGAGCAAAGATCTATTTTCGATTATGTTTTGATGGATGTAAATACCCTGTTCTAAAGCTCCCATTTTCACACAAGCTGGGAGGGTGTTGGTGAAGGTTGTGGATTTAGGAATTGTACCTGCCAATTGCATTTGCTTAAAGATTTTCAAGGCTCTTTATTAAACTTTATTTTGTACATATCCTGCAATTATTTCAGTCCATGAGACCACATCTTTTTTATACATTTTGTCAAATAGTTCATGTGCCTTGGTATGCTTGCACATTTTGCATTCATGTCTACATGGGCACTAGCAATAGCATGGGACGAAAAATATGCTTTGATCACACATTTATGGTAGTGTGTACCTTACTGTTAACATTTTTGGCACACGTGAGGAGGATGCTAACAAAGGTTGTGGAATTTGGTTTTACGCTGGCCAAAGTTCCCATTTGCTCTAAGTTTACATTGGATTTTTGATAAACCCATTTTGTGTTTATTTTTGCAACCCTTGCAATCCATGAAACCATGTTCCTTTGAGGAATCGTGTTAGTCAGTTCATGTTGCTTGTGTACACTTCTACTTTTTGCATACATATGTGGCAGGGTATCTACAACTACTATGTCAAATAAAAATTCCCCTTTTGTTTTGATTTGATGGATGTCCATACCATGTTCTAAAGCTCCCATTATTGCACAGGGTTGCAAAAGCTTTCAATTGTGGAGAATGGCTCTATACATCCCAATTGCTTTTACTTATAAGGTTTCCAAGGTCTTTTTAACTAATCCATTTTGTGTATATAGAGCAGTCACTGCATTCCAAGATACCACTTTTTTGGGGTTTTTTCATTAAAAATCCTTAAAACTTCATCAAGAACACCATTCTGAGCATATTATTTAGTCAGGGCACTTAATGTGGTTACATGTTTTTTTAGGCATTATATTAGATAGTTCACCTCCCTTTTGTATTCTCCCACACTTTGCATACATATCTACCAGGGCATTTGTGATTGCAACTACAACATCCAACATAAATCCCCTTTCCATCATGATTTGATGTATGTCCAATTTTATTCGAAGCTTCCATTTTGCCATAGGTTGGAAGGGTACTGTCAAAGATTATAGAATTTATCTTTACACTTGCCACTTGCATTTCCCAAAATTATCTGATTCCTTTTCAATAAATCTGTTTCTCCATTCCTTTTCAACAAATCTCTTTTCTATATATCCTGCAATCTTTGCAATCCAATATTGTCAAACAATTTAATTGCCTTTCATATTCTTTGACATTTTGAATACACATCTTCAAAGGAATTTGTGAACATAGCATCTGACAAAAAACTTCTTGTAGGTATGCTTTGTTTTTTAATATGGAAAAACAGGTTTTGATGGGCCCCTGAAACCCATTACAACCAAAAGATCAAAAGATTTACATCATAGCACAACGAAACACAAAAGACAACAAACTAAGAAAAGACAGTTGGCGAACAAAACACCAACGAACAAAACGCCAGCAAACAACAAACAAAAAGTCAAAAACCAAAAAGGACCGCCAGAAGCCCAGATTTAGGTTAAGTTCTGAAGCATTTCCGCTGCTTCTAGCTCCAGATGTTCCATATTATCAGCTTCCCACTTGATATCCTCAATTTCTTTGTTGTGGCTTTGCAACTTTTTAGTGCTCGCCCGCGTTCTTCTCCCAACCCATGTTCCCTTATCATTTGGGGTGTCGTCCTTGACATCTATAATGCTCGCCGCAACCTTATCCCCATGGTCATTCTCTAGCTTATTGATAAGAGCTTTCATACTAGCTGAGGTAGCCTTAAGAATCTTATGACTTTGCTCACCTATTTTTTTGAGTGTGCTCTCAACTCAATCAAGTCTTTTTTCAGTGGCTCCTGCTCTATTCTCTAGGCTAAGAAAGCTATTACAATTAGCATTGATAATCTCCTCTGCATTACCAATAGCTTTCATAAGCTCACAAAGACAACCAGGAAGGGAATTGAACTTTCTCGAGCCTAAAGCTTGTAATGTCTCGATTTTCCCTGCTTCCTGGGCCTACTTGGTTTTAATACCAACAATGTCCTTATGCATCCAGAGGAGCGCATGTTTGAAGCTATCCATGCTATTATTGATGCAAAGATCAATATCCAGTTGATGCTCTTCCTAGGTCTTGTCACCAGCGGTTTCAAGATTAACTTCCAGTCCCACCTCCCTGTCCTTAGAGCTCTGAGCATCTTTCATGGTTGTATCCTCCCCTATCAGGCCCTTATCCTTAGACTCAATCATGAGAGGCGACCGGTCCTTAGTACCCACATCCTTAGTTTTAGGAGTCTTCAATTTCTGCTTCTGGCCCATGAGGGTTTGGACCTCCTTGCTTACACTATCCATAACATTGTCAGCCTCATTATCCTCCTCATACCAGCTATCGGCCTCTTCCTCCCCTCTCTAATTCTTTTTGGTCGACCCTTTGTTCTGTTTCCCATGCCCTATTTTTCTATTTTTTCTACTTGACCCAACGATTTGGGGTTCGTCCTTTGTCTCAGCCTCCGTGTCATAGCCTTCGCCTTCCTCATCATCAGAGTCATCAAAAGCCTCTTCTGACTTGGAGACCTCAGCTATATTCAATTAGACTGTAGTGTTCTTGATGTGATTATATAGAATCACCATCAAACCTTCATGCATAGCTGGGTTTATACTGGGGTTGGATATAGAATCCTTGATCCCAGCGTTAAGGGCACAAAAAAGATAATATGGAATAGAGATTTTATCTTTATACCTAAAGTGATTAAGTAAGACAAAATGGTAGTTGTAAACCCTAGTTTATCTACCATCGAGAGTGATAAATTCTATTATAGCCAACAAAACCCTTTTCCAAATTAATTTAATTACCTTTGGCGAGAAGTAGTTATGGCTGTCCTTCACCAGTCTAGCTTTCTCCTCCTCATCCTTCAGAAATTTCTTCACAACAGTATCTGAAATGTTTATGTCCTTGTAAAAATTGATGCCTTCCATCGGAAGATCCGTTGCCTCTGCAATAATAGTTTCAGTCACCTTGACTTTCTTGTTGCATATGGTTAAAGTGCATTTGTTCCAATTCTTCTTGAATATTCTTGTAATTTCGGGTCGTTTCTCCTGCATGTGCTCCATAAAATCTATCATCTTGGCCACTTGAAGAACTGCCTAGACCTGTGGATGATTCTTCCATTTATCAATAGAGGAAGCCTTTGTTCTCTTTCGTTTTCCACACATAATGCTATTGGTGTCAATTGTCTATAATGCCCACTTGATTCCTTTCTTCGCAACAAACTTTCTATGAGAGCCCGCTCAAAATCTATAGGAGTTTCTGATGCTATTGTTCAAGAGGGAGAAAAACACCCATAAAGCATGCAAAATGAACCTGCGATGATTACTGTACCTCCTTCTCGGTTGCCTAAACAACCAGCTCCTACTGCCACGACTTCTCCTTACACTTCGAGAAATCATATCAAATCTAACCCTGCTTACCATGCAATCTTTCATAAGTTAAGATATCATGTATCGTACATGGTATCTCCCCTTCGCCATTCCAGGTAATAATTTGCTTGCTCCGTACTGCCTCATTGGTAGACTAGTCAGCACTCCTATTAGCCTCAATGTAAACATGGGAAATGTGGCATTTTTTGAACCCCTGAAGCAACTCCCTAGCGGAATCAATAATGTTTTTGATAGTCCACGAAGGTTGTTGTTTACCAAGAAGGCAGTTAATTATGTTTTATAGTCACCTTCCAATCATAGCATTTTGACCCCTCAATTATAGGCTAATTTAATTGATTGAAGGGCGCCCATCACTTCTGCCATATGATTGGGCTGAATTACTAAGGGATAGGCAACTGCCCCATTGCAAAAGCCAGCCCCATTTCAGATGACACCTCTACAACCAGTAGGTCTCGGGTTTCCTTTCGTCGCGCCATCAAAGTTGGCCTTACACCAATCATTAGGGGGAAAGGACCAACAACCCAATCTTCTATTGATTTGGTTGATGTTGGAGCCCAAAAAGGATTGTAGGTATGCTTTGTTGAATTCCATTGCTCTCTGTTAATATTGTCAGGCTTTGGATTCATAGCCAAGCTTTCATTGGGATCATATATCACAAAACATCATATATATAAACTACCAAAATGAGATTTGATTTAACTAATAGAAACACACATCAACATGAAGTAATAAGTTAAATCAACATCAACTGTAATCTAGTTAAGAAACAAAACCAGACAACAGAAATGCACACTGGTTTTTTAGTAACTTATCTTGCATCTGATGGAACAATAATGGTAGGGTTTCCACAAAACCCTGTCGAATGTTATATAAGAATTATTCTATCCCTTAGATAATTATGGCTATGGTCATTGGTTTAGAAACACAAAAATATGACTCTATTCATGATATATGTCTATGTGAGCAAACATTGCTCTGTTTTGTCATAGTCTTATGATTATAATTTTGACAGTTATTTTAAGGCTAAATTAACTTAGAAGAATTTAAAGTTTTATTTGTCAAATATTTTATCTAGACCAGAAAGCAATGTAGTAGCTTCTGCATTTTGTGTAGCCAAGTAATGTGATGATACACATATTGCTACTGTAATTTAGAAACCAAAAGCCTTAAAATCCAAAAAAAAATATGGATATGCACAAAACTCACTAAAAATTTCAGACATTCAAACAATCTGGTATGATAGAGAAGGGATTTAGAAAAATTTTAAATACATAAAGGAAATGGGAATGGGGAAATGAGGTGATGTTGGGAAAGAAAGAAATAATCCACCTCCCACCTATTGAAATTGGATGTTGAAGTTACTATATTCAAACATAAATTCAAACCCATTTTAAATATATTATATACTATACACAAACTTTGCTAGTTGTAAATCTATTCCTTGATTTTGGCACATTTAGATGCTTTAAGGTTCCGTATAAAGGGATTTTGTAGGCAAAGGAACCTTGTTATTGTTGTCTGCGGTAAAAGTAAAACTCATTCATAGTAGAAATGTAATCTTGATACATTATAGAGCCTTTGCATGTTCGATTTTGAAATAAAAATAATAAAATGTGTCCAATATTTTTTTGAAAGAGAAATAATATTTGGATGACCAAAAAAAACCAGATTTTTCTATGACCAAATATTTATAGAAATAAAAGATGTCCAATTGCTAAAAACTAATCATCTTAAGAATGTTTTATTGACCAATAATGCAAATGCACTCACGACTATTGGACCTCACTCAAGTAACTGTCCTGGACACAAAATCTTTGTCATCAGTCTTGGATGACTATATAAAACAACAACAATACCTTTTAATTGTGATTGTGATGTACTGGAAAAAGTAAAATTAACAAAAGTGTAGTCATGTTCTAGCGTTTTGGCCAATAAAACAAATAATCTCAGTTTCTTCTCTCTGTTTGGCCATCATCTATCTTATTTTTCACAATATTTATTAAAATAATGGAGTGTACTTCATTTTGACTGGTGTAAATTGATATAATATAGTGTACTCCAACTTTGATGCAAAGCATACATTCATCATTACGTTGTCTAGCAATATGTCTTGTGTTTGTGTCATTACTTTGGTTGTCACTTTTTGATCCATATTGATTATTACATTTTATAAGCGCGTTCTAGCTTCATATAAAATAACTAGAAATGGTTCTATGCATATATTAAATGCATTCCTTTGGCTTAAAAAAATGTGATTTATTTATATGAAAATTGAATGCTTTGTTGCCAGTAGGATGCTTTTTTGTTTGGACACTTTCAAGGTGTGCCTAACACCTTTGGCATACTTTTTCAGATACCTTTACCTTGAGGAGAGAGTTGCACCTACTATTATATTTAGTTGCCAAAGTTTGGGTTTGCTATAAAAGATTAATAACTTAATTTCTATGGTGTAGAAAAGGTGATGGCTCTGCCCCAAAATTTTCTATTTGTTCTTATGCATGCATTTCATAAATGTAGGGATGGATGGTAGATAAAGATGTGCTTTGATTATGAACATTCTTAATTTATAACACTGGTATTGCAGTAGTAAAATTAAGTCATTTAGTAAAAATTTCTTTATGATGCTGAGTAGATGGCAAACATTTACATAGTAGTGCAAAATTCCATATGCTTCAATTTCTTTGGAAAGCCCTAATGGCTAGCACTAGTACAAGGGGAAAAGATAGATTTAGATATATGATATAGAAAATATTGAAGGCCATAGTGATTAACAATACAATCTTTCTTAAGATGACTATACATTATGGTAAGATTTTTCTTAAGATTACTATACATTATGAGTGGATTGAAAACAAGATATCCCTTCCTATGCAACTTGTCGGTTAGTCTCCCACCATCTATGATGTATTCCTATTTGTTATTAGACTCTACATAATAAAGATAAATGACTTGAATCTACACCAAATAATTCTTGAGAAACTATATTAGGATTGAATGTGCTTCTATTCTTTGTTATATTTCTTGGCTACATAAAATTATGTGATATGATTATTTAGGATTGTAACTTGGAGTCAATCTACATTAATCCATATTTATGTTCTTGTCATCGCTAAATGTCACTGATTCAAACTTGGCCTTGATGACGGAGGCATGCAGGAGCCTACTAATCTGAAGAGAGAAGAAGAAAAACAGAGAGACAAAATGAAGATTTTAGATCTTCTTGTGAGGTATCTCATGAGCCTGAGACATGTGCTGATGAACTTAATATCAACACATGTGATTATGATGTATGTTGATTCTCCCCTGTCCCTAATCACGATAATGTTGAATATGAAGCCTTCATTTAGTATGAAGATGTTTCTTTTGGCATTAGGGATGAGGTGCCTGAGCTTGAATGTTTTACTTGGGGCCAAAATACCAAGTTTGGAATGTTGAGCAACAAGATGTTGACCATGCATATATTCTTTCGGTTGCTCAACTTGATAGTGTACCTGAGTTTCAAAATTTCCTATTTGGTATGTCAGAGGAGACCCCTTTTGTAGATCAAGAAAAGGAGATGGTATACTTGCATCCCCATGTGAGTTTTAGGCCTTTTCATTTGGTTCAAGCTCATACCAATAACACGACATCTGTAACAACAGTGTTAAATATGATTCTGACCTGTCCCTTATGCATCTTCCCTCTATTGCTGAGCATGTATTTGATGCACTTCCAATTGATTTAGAGGCCTATTTTGTGTGAATCCCTTGTATCTGAAAAGAGAATGGCGAGTTCTCTTTTCACCACATCAACATCATGTATATTCTAATATATGCATGTAGGATACTTCAATTTTTGCAGCTAGTTGATGACTGCAACCATGAACTGAGGGAAATCAACTCCTTCATGAAGATCATTTTTGATAGAGGCAAAGGATTTCATTGTCTCTAAGTTTCAATATTGTAGCCTTTAGTAAGTTTTCTTTTTCAGTTTTCCATGAAGTGCTTGAGCACGGGTCATTCCCGCATAATGGCAGTTTTTGAAAATTTTGCAGGATGCCAGGAGGGTTCCCTTTTCTGTTCCCCTTTTGTGACTCTATGCCCAATCGAGGATCTTCAGACATATGGTCTTTCCCTAAGAAGGCTTAAAGCCCCCTCTGAGTCACCAAAATGTTGGCATTCTTCTATCAACTCAAGATCCAAGATGAGAAATGCTTTTTTTGCATAACTTGCGTGTTATGCGCACCTGGATAACTTGTGTGTTATACACATTTTTGTTGGCAGAGAGCGGTTGAGAGTCTTTCCATCTAGTTGGGATCCAAAATTATTATTTTGTGTTGACCGGGTCAGCCAGTGAACTCACTTAAGTTTCTACCAGCTGGAGGGTTCCTTGTCGTTCGCGGGCCGATTCCCCTTTATTTCCTCTTACTGACCAATGGTGGTTTCCTCTTTGGTTAAGGGCCTCGCTACCCCATGATATTTTCTAAGGCCAACAGATGATGTCGCAAGATAAAGGGATGGTGAATCTGGCCTATAATTATATCATCTGTCTACATAGGCAAAAGAGAAGGGCGAAGTTGTGATAGGGAGAGTCCTAATTTACCACCAATTGGGGTTCTTTGATGGTGTAATCCTATTCACTATTAGGGCCCATAGTCTTCTCCTATGTACTCCCCTACTAGTAGTTTGCTTGTTTCACCTTCCTCAAGCTCACAAGGTAAGCTTGCTTACTATATCCTTGTAGGGATGCAGGACAATTAACACTTGTTCTCTCTTTTCTGCAAAACCACCCTTGATGTTTGGTTTGGAAAACTCTCACCCTTCGGTTACAAAATGACAAGGTTCCGGGGCTTATAGCTTTCTGGATCTTCTTCTAGTTCTCAATAGATTCCTCCCTTGCAAGTTATCTCCTTCACACTACTGACACCTTGCCGAACTATCACCAAGCTCGCCTAGGGCCAGTTTGTAGGAATAGCTAATGCCATCTCCTGGACTTCCACAAATGAAAACCTACTATACAGATTGGCTTTGCTTGACCACCTCCAATGGTCATGTGGAGTTTCAAGCCAGAGCCATGCTGTTATTTACAAATAGAGAACCAAAACTGAAAAAGGAAAACTTATTTACAGATTTTGAGCTTATTCCCGAGTTCAACCCAGTAACTCACAAAATAGAGAAATGAAGCGTTTATATAGACTGCAATAGTGAACTTAAATATTTTAAAACATTAATGCAATTCACAACAGGAACTAGACACTAAATGGAAACAATAAAATGGACTTCTCTTTTTATTCAAGAAAATGGATGCATTCTTCGTGGCAAGTTATTACATTCAACAAAAACAACAACCCTTTTACAGATGCCCGTTGGGTCTTTTATACATTCTATCCTATGTCGTGAACTCCTCCTATTAGACAAGATTGATCTCATTACCAATGGTTTCCAGCAACAACTGTTGGCCAAGTTCTATCGGAGCATCGGGGTAACATCTAAACAAGGTTACCGATGTCCGATGACAACCTCCAACTCTTCGCACTTCCTAACGGGTCTTCGGTGTAACATCAGAACGGCTATCGGTGACCGACTTCTTCACACTTCCGCTTCACACTTTCCATCAGGACATCGAGTGGCATGACTTTGCGCTTTTTCGATGGCCGATGTCTCCAAAGTCGACCTCCCCTGCTTGCACCTTGTTATTGGGTTGTCGGGGTAACAAGAAGACACTCTTCCCGATACCCGATAACTCTTTCCCTGACTAGCACTTTCCTATCAGGTCCGTGGGATAGCTTGAAACTCCATCCACTTTCCTATCAGGTCCATAAGATAGCTCGAAACCACTCTCCCCGATACCTGATGGCTCCGCTCCAAGCCAATGCTAACTCATCGGAGTAGGTTATCCCGATGCACTTATGGGATGCTATTTCAAATTGAGAAAACACACATTTGAACCTAATCACACCACAATTGTAAAAAAAGTGAAAATGCAACCAAAACTGGGTTCTCTTGCACCAAGTTGTGCATGGGATAGTGAGGGAATAGTGAGGAAGTCTCTTCCCTGCTACCCCGTGAGGAAGGATGAAGCACAAGTTAGAGGAGGTTGTTCCCCGCTATCCTGTGAGAGTTTTTATTGATGCATAGAAAGGGCTTACGGGGCAAGAAAAATAAAGAAAGCGAAGGCTTACCTGTCACCCCACAAGCATTTCAATGTGCCTAAGGGCAACTTGCGATCTGGCAGGTGATGGAAGTGGTGGGTCCAACTTTTTGCTTCGGTGCGATATCCATTGTTGATCATCACTTGATCTCCATTTGACTGTCGTAACTTAATCACCAATTGGGATTTTGAGCACTTATATGGTGAGATCTCACCATCTACACACGAGATCTCTTGATCGATGACTAACATTCAAATTGTGGTGACTGTTATAATTTTAAAGCCCTACATGTGGGTGGTTGCTGATTCGATGGTCGAGGACATTTTTTTCTCATTCGAAACTTGATAGATGATCCTTTTTGCATAAAACCACTGGGGATTTTCACAATTTACTCCAGAAGTGACCTTAAGGCCAATCTCAGATGCCACCCCATGCCTCTTTAGTGAATTTTGAAGTCTTTTGGCTCTGTCATGCCGTCATGATGCACATGTGCACAAAGATGTCTCCTCTTGAGTTCCTTTTTGCCTCTTTGTAGAGATGAAGGACATCTTTAAGGATGAGATTCAACACGCAATCTGATCCCTTCTATTGATCAGATCAGTCGACTTGATCTTCCTCCCTTTTGTATATATTTTGTAACCTAACCCTAGGAGGGTTAGGGTTTCAACTATAGTTTTCATTTTGAGTTAATCCTTAGCTATAAAGGCATTTTTTTAATATTTCCTCAAGGTCTTCTTTCTTTTCTCTTGCAAAATTCTTATTTCTCTACAACTGTAAATGTTGTCTTTCTCTTGCATTAATAAAGTTAATTGGCTTGCCTACTTTTGAATAGTTTTGATAATCTGTGTAATATCTTTTACCTTTTTATTGAGATGCATTCTTGTTTGTTTTCTAACTATGTGCGAATATGGTGATCCCTCTTAGAACTTCATCTATGAGCTAAATGAAAATTCTTTTAATTATTATAAGAATTCCAACCTCCATTCATGCTTTGGGAAGATAACTAGGATAGGAAGTTGTGCATATTCTCGGTTGATTTTCATTGATGTCTTGTGCAGTTACAGACAAGAATATCAAACTTTCAATCTAGGTGTGAACCTCATTTCCCTTCTTTCAAGGATTCCCTCTTTCTCCCTTTTCCCTACCAGACTAGTAGAATAGATATTTCAGTGTTGGGTTAGTCCAACACTTGCACTTAGATTGGAAAGGAAGTCGACCTTCTCCGGAGACTCAACCTTATTTCTACAAGTCCCACACTTGATAGGTTGTTTCCATGTTGCACAAGGTTGATGACCGGGATTCCTCATCAAGCGGGTGAACTTTTGTGACAACAATTACCTTTCTTGAACCCTTATTATAGTAGATACTTATCCAATCTTACATACCAAGCCCTAGGAGATTTCTTGAGACCATATAATGCCTTTTTCAATCTCCATACCATGTTCATATCTTCTACCAATTGAAATTCATCATGTTATTCTATATAAACTTTTTCTTCTAGTTCTCCATTAAGGAAAGATGACTTGACATCTGTCTAATGTTAGGATTTTGGCAGATTTGGAGGAAATATGTAAATTAACAATTATATGTAGATTTTAATACAAAAAGATAAAGAATAAAACACAACACAAATAACATAGAGATTTAACGTGGTTCACTCAACATGGACTACATCCATAGAACACAACTGTCCAATATTTTCTTATTATCTAGTAATACAATACAACACCATTACAATGCCTTTAACATTCCAACCGCTTATAACATGTACTTTTTAGGGAAACCTACAAAGTCAACTTGTTTAGGGTTTTTTTGTCAAGGATACATTATGAGTGTACAATACTTGCATGATTAGTCGCCACATGCCAGCATCTAATACACCTTAAAATTCGTGTGAGCAATACATGCTAGAAACATTTTGATTGCCTCAATGCTAGTCACTAGAGAAAAAGTCTCCTCAAAATTCTTCCTCATCCTTCAATTTATAGTATGAATGACCTTCTCAAGAATTTTAAGGCAGATCATTGAAAAAATTGGAATCATCGAGACCACCATTTTGAGCATAATTAATCTTCCCGTCGAAGTAAGCCACCTACTCTTCCATCCTTCTAGTTTCCCTACACAACTATCCACCACCTTTTCCAAAGATTTGATTGGCGTGAACCAGGAAAAAGATTGGTACAAGGAAATTGTCTCGGTAGATTGCCTACCTTTATTTCTAATATTCTTGAGATCTCTCTTTGCTTTTCCAAGGTTGTGCTAAAAAATATTTTTTTTATTTCAACCAATTTATATGCTTGCCCAATGCTTCACAATAGTTGTTTAAGGACTTTTTAATACATCTCACCTCTCTCAAACATTCTTCCCCAAAAAGAATGGTGTCATCTATAAATTATTGATGCATAGTGGCATCCAATCCCACAATATATTTTAACCCCCTTCTATTTGCCATATCTTCTAAAATTTTGGATGTCTTCCCAAAGCCTCAACAAAAATTTTAACCCCCTTTCCATAAGCCTCGAGAAGCTTGAAAGAATCCTTGAGGGATTCCATTAAGTAAAATTGAAAACCAAGGGGAAGAGACACAACTTTTCACCTAATCAATCCATTTAGTGTAAAAATTAAATTTTCCCAAAATCTAAAATAGGAATTGTTTATCTACCATGTCATATGCCTCTTGGATGTCCAATTTAATTGGCTTTTAATCCACTTTAGAATTTCTAATAGTGTGAATTGCTCCATAAGTGATGATTATACCTTCCATAATTGTTCTATTAGGAATGAAGCCACTTTGTTCTTCTAAAATGAGATTGACCAAAAGTAGTTTCATTATTTGAACCATTACTTTAGCAATAACCTTATAGACTGTAGGCACAATGAGATTGGTCGAAAATCCCCAAAAGACTTAATACTCTCCACTAGTCTCAATTTTGGCCTCTATGAGGTTTGCACTATGGGCAGAACTCATGTTTTTCTTAGGATTTTTTGGGAGATCCTTCTTATAGCTCCGATTTCTCTTTGTTCATTGTATCTGAGCAAGGATATAGGGTTTTCTTTCTGGTTCTTTCCCTATTGATCTCTTGAATCTGTTATCTTATTAATACATATATATAAGTGGCTTGCCACTTTTGCCAAAAAAAAACCCAAAAAAAAACCAACTCCATTTATCCTTGGCTACGAGGGAGTTGCTCATGACCACAATGGTAGGCTTGTTTTGGCAGTGGCACTCCCATTGGGCACCCAGACAAACAACTATGCCAAAGCTAAAACTTCTTACATTGGGTTACACATGGCAATTAGAGAAAGGTTCAAAAAACTCTATCTTGAGAGTGATTCTTTAAATATCATCAGATGTGTGAGTAAGAAAACCGAGCCCAACTAGACCAATAAGAATTTAATTCAGGAGTAGCATATCATGATTACTAAATTGGAGGATTTTAAAATCTCCCATGTATATCAAGAAGGTAATAGGCCAGTGGACCACTAGGAAAACATGGGTGTGGATTATGTAGAAATACGATGGTGGATGGGAAAGAAAACTTTCCTGATACGATTGTACAAAATGATGAGAAAGGGAATTGATTGCATTGGCCACTCCTATCACATTAATGATGATGGACTACCAAATGAATTATAATCTTTTGTGGTATTTAGGTTTGAATTCCAAAACTAGGTTTTCTAGAGCCTTCTTTCATATTTGGTTTTTCATTGCCTGGTTTTGGTTTGGTTTCCATTGTTGCAGAGGAAATTTGCTCATGGGAGGTGAGAAAAATATGATGGAGCCCACGTCCTATGAGAAATGGGAAAATAACAAAGAGGTATGGATGAAGATGATTGATGGAGGCCTTGTGTTGTATCTTGAGAGGCTTCATGGCAATGATTCGAGAGTGACAGAGGATTTTGTGAATGGTTGGGAGAAAGGCATCCTCATGGCATTTGGAGTGGAGTTCAGAATTGATGAAACCTTCATCATAGAGATATTTAGTTTGCATATGGAAGGCAAGAAGTTTTATAGAGAAAGGAAGGCGATGGAAGAAGCCATTGCGTCTTTTTTTGACAAAGAAAGCGAGTGAAAAAGGGTGTGAAAGATGAAGGACGCTGACTATAATAGGAAGGACTTGCAATAACTTTGGGTAGAGATGACCAAAGTGATTATGAGGTATATTACTCTTGATGGGTGCTATGCCAATATTTTCTCTTACCAGTTTATGATATTAAACCTTTTTTGGCACAACAAAAGAATTTATTTGCCTTTCTATCTATTATCTTCTCTTGAAAATAGCATGGTGAATCATGTCAAAAATGGTGATAACCCTATTCTACATGAGGGGCTAATCAAGCTCATCATGGAATATTCTAAGGATCATGGGGTTAAGCCCTCCCCAGTGGTTAATGTTGGCAAAACTGATGGTGTTGGCACAACCGGTTCATCAGTTAGTATTGTCATTGATGACCAACACTTACCGGTGAAAAAGTCCAAGCTCATAGGCAAGAAGATGTGGTAAACCTCAATGGTTTACTCATGGCTGCAAATAGTATGGAGGATTCAGGGCTTCCCAAATATGCATCATTGACATACTTAAGCAGTGTGTTATTAGAATGCTAATCGGTTGAAGGGAAAACAGAGTAACCGATTGGTCAATCAAGCACTCGATACGTATTGAGATCAATTTCTTCAAATTGGCAGATGAAATGATGATGAGGTCACAAGAGGTGACTCATAGTGCAGTTTAGTAGTCTTATGCATGATCAGAAAACTCTGGACAGACATGTGATCAGTCTAATTGATGAGCAGTGACCCGTGGAAAAAGGTGAAGAGTTACACCGGTGAATCGATGATACAGGTTGAAGGATGATATCCTTTGGGAATCTCAGAGTAGTGACCGGTAAGCTGGATGTGATGACCAAAAGTGAGTCGGTCATGGAAAGATATCATCAAACAAACATATAGTGAAGTCTACTACAGTTAACAATCAGTTAAGGTGAGATTTGTGCGCACTTTCTAGTTCGCATTAAAAAGACAAAACACGACCCAGAGGTTAGTGAAATTATGAGTTGCAGAGGTAGTTAAGGATGATTCATTGGTGAGATTGATGGAGAGTGTGCAAAGAGAGTGCGGGAATATTTGGAAATATTTGAATTTCAAATCTACTGAGTTTTGTATAAAAGTTTTTGGTGAAAACCAAAAATTTTGATCGTAAAAATTGTAAAGTGCGATTCTGAGGAGAGGTGATCCAGAAAGATGAGAAGAGGGCATAAATACTAAGTAAATAGCAGAGTGGTGAAGAGAGTGTATAGAGCTCAGATAGTTTGAAGAGCAGAGAAAGAATGCAGAGCACTAGAAGAGTGCAGAGCAAGTGTGATGCAGAGCACCCATAGAGTGCAGAGCAAGTATAACCAGTGGTCAAACTGAAGATTAATCTAAGAGTAGCTATTACATCATATCATTTTCTCTATTTTTTTCTAATAACTACAACAGTAAAATACCTTAACTAGGTGAACTGTAATAGGTCCCTTTGTAAAATACCTTAACTAGGTGACATCTTAAATGATGATCCCAAGTCCTTTAATAAGGCTACCTCTAACAGGATAAAGATTCTAATAGGACTTAAAGAAAATCCCTTAACTAGGTGGCACCTAAAAATGTCTTTGTAATCTCCTAACAGGGATGGCTCCTCACTGGGCGTACTCCAGAAGAGTGTAGATATTTGTTGAGTTTCTACTCAAACTGTGATTTTATCCCTTTGGGTTTCCATGTGATAAATCTTGGTAGTCTTGTGTTTTACATTTTTGTGTGCATGTTTCTTATCAATACTACTTATACCGATAAGTGTTAAGTTTGAATAAGAAGTATTGATTAAGGTTAAATTTGTAATAATTGGTATAGTGCTAATTCACCCCTCCCCTCTTAGCATCGGTTGGGACTAACAATTAAAACCCCCAACTCTTCAACCAACACTGAGGTTCATTATGTGTCTAATACGAAGATGGAAGAAGAAGAGTCTAGTAGGGCTATGGACTGGCGGGACCTCAATGTCTTGGATGATTTGAAATATTGTCCTTCTTAGGAGGGGGATCCCCAATAAAATATTACACCTTGCACTGGAAGTAGAAGAAGAAACAAACACCCCAGATGGGCTGTCGGTAAGTATTAAACCCCCAACCCCAAGTTACAGGGTTCTAGTCCACCAAGTACGAAGAAGTCTAAAATTGAAAAAATAAGGGATACCATACGAAAGGAGAAGGAAATAAAGTTGGAAATCCCCATTAACGTTGACCAAGGGGATACCCAAAAAGACTTCAATTTTGGTACTCTCCTTAGCAACTCTCTCAAAATCCAGGAGAACTGCTTTCTTTGGGTCAATAAGGAAATTAATTTGTTGAAGGATGGAATTAAAGACATCATTGATACTTTTACTGAGACGCCCTTGCCAAAAAAAATAGATAGACTTCTCTGAATGACACAAGATCTCACAGAAGATGTAAAGACCATGA
>NC_081405.1:689082173-689178317 GCF_030272615.1 Cryptomeria japonica | reverse complement strand
TAAGTCTGTCGAACGAAGCCCCCAGCGGTATCTTGCAATACACAGTTAGGAACCACACCCTACAAAACCACACGTTAGATCACAAAATCACCTAATGCTTACTAAGGAAGGTGATGAAAATTCGAGGGTAGCTATATGCCCCCCCCCTGTTTCGGCTTGCTAATTTTAGTGAGTTGAAACAGGGTATCATGTTTACCACTTCGAATTGTTAAAGAATATTGATGACAAATGCTCACAAGAAGATTTGATATGAGATCAAAAACTAATGGAGAATCATTTGGTAAGAAAGAGGACTAAATCTCAATTTCAACACAACAAAGAGTGTGAGGATTTGAGAGTTCTCTAACACAAGATGAAGGATGTACATGGAAAAAAAATGCAAAGAGAAGAAAAAGAAAGGAAAAAAAGGCATGAATACACACATTGGTGATCCATGAGTTAGACAAATATAACATCTTCTAGAATAAGACAAAGAAGAGAATAAGAATGCAATACTTCCTTCTTTTGCGAGGTGAAAGTGATTCTTAATGAAGGATGACGCTCCTTTTAACGCAATTAGGAGAGTGAATTCATTATAGATGTATTTTACCAAGTGCAAAGGAGGTTGTAGTCAAGGACTTACACCTCTTGTAAGAGAGAATCCTTGAACAAACAACAAATGCCTACAAGGAATAACATCAAGTAATAAAGTTCACACCATCCACGAAATAGGAAAAAAAGTGGATCCTTAGATAAAAATAAGGAAAGATCATTGCCTCAATGAGAAGGACTTACACAATCTTCTAGGGAGAGATTTGGACATAAGCAAAAGAAGAGATATATGAAATCACTCTTGTCCCCATAGGAACAAGAAAATTAGGCTATTATGTTGCTTCAAAAAAAAATATGATTGCACTTGAAATTGTACCATCATGAATGACAATGAGCCCCCAGTAAATGAGCTACCAATGTCACATAATGATGAGCAACATAATAGCCATTAATGTTATTTAAAGACATGATAGATTGAATGAGGTATTTGAATATGACATGCTAAATGCTCAACTATAAGTGAGATCAAAAACATGTATAAATTGAAGAAGAAAAGTCACAAGAACTCTTAGAAGAGGGATGAGTGTAATTTATTAGAGCCTTATCCCTGGAGGAAAGGACTTTATGATGAATAGGAGATAAAGATTCATAAGTGGATTTAGAAATTTGAGGGGATTCATAAAGAGATTTGTTCATTGCCAAGATTTCCTTATGAGGGGAATGAGAGTTGATAGAAGTAGAAGATGATTTAGTTGAAGTGAGATCATCATCACTACTAAATATAGCATTCACATTGAGAGATGGTCTTTTAGATGCTTTAGTGCATTTGCAGGGATTATAGCCAAGTCCAAAGGCATAATTGTGAAAATTAGTCTCTAGAGGAACTTTTATCCCTTGTTCATGAGCGCCACAACCATTTCCATGATACCCATGCTTAGCAAAAATGCGAAAACCATGACCATAACGATCAGCCATTTCAGGAAGAGAAGGTGGTTTTTCATAAGACAAAGAATCAAACTCTTCATAATTAGAGGTGTGAGGAGAAGAAGTTTGAGAAGCGGCCACAAAATTATTGCTAAGACTGATTGATCTCTAGTTTCTTCCTTCTTTTTACCTTTAAGATCTCTAGGAGGAACCCTATATTCACCTACAAAGGTGGGATTAAAATCAAGAGATCCCCAATCGTCTTCCGCGAGAACCTTCTCAGGATCAAAAGCCTTTTCATGTGTAGACTCAAGTCCAGAAGGATCTTCTTCAGGAGCTTTAGGCTCATCCAAAGAATTTTGATTATTAGAGGGTGATGATTTATCCATAGGTATCTTGTTCAAAGAGTCATTACTAGAAGAGGAAGGCTTAGAAGAACTCCCTTTGGAAGTAGATGTTTGCAAACAAGCCTGAAGATTAGTATCGCCTATCAAGGTATATGTCTTATTGTTATAAATGAATTTAACTTGTCTATGAAATGTAGAGGGGATAGCTTGCATACTGTGAATCCAAGGTCTCCCTAATAACAAGTTGTATGTTAAATTTCCCGACATAACATGGATAGGAGTAGGCAAAGTAACAGGTCCCACTGTGACGGGTAAGGTGATAATACCTAATGAAGACTTAGCCACATTATCAAAGCCTCGAATGGGATGAGAGTCAGGCTCAATAAGGGATGTATCCACATTCATCTTATGCAATAGATTAATGCTACACACATTAAGGCCAAAGCCATTATCTACCAGTGTTCATCTTATAGCAGTGTCATTTATGATAACCACAATCATCAAGGGATCATATTGTTGTTGGATTTCACTAGTAGGCAACTCATCTTGGGTAAACACAATTTGAGCTTTAGGATTCATCACAGAGTTAACCAAAGACACTATATTACTAGATATATTAGGTGGAGGAATATTCAAATCTTTCAAGGCATCTTGTAACATTCCATGATGAACAGAAGAAGTTTGTATCAAATCCCAAAGAGATATCTTTGCCGGAGTAGTTTTAAGTTGTTCTATGAGATCATAGTCCTTACTAAGCATTTGTGAAATACGAGGCGCTTGAGGAAGAATAGGTTGGGAAGGAGGAAGTGAAGTGGGGATAATTGGAGGAGGACTAGGTTGCCTATTGTTTCTTGTGTTATAGGTATGAGCAACTGCATGATAACTCTCTCTAGTCAGTTGCTTAGCATACTCATAAGGGCTCTTAGAAGAATAACCTCCTTGCACAGTAATAATAGGTTTCTTAGGAGTGCAAAAAGAATCATTAGCATAACCACCTTGAACCACTAAGATAGGCTTATTTAATGGTTGAGAATTTTGAGAAGGACAAGCACCTTGGACAGTGAAGAGAGGTTTGTTAGGTGTCTCATTCACATGTATCAAATTGATTGAGGATGGTTTAGAGGAATGAACAAAAGTGTTGGAAGAATTATTGATAGTCTTCTCTTGCACTAAAATCTTATCACGGATTAAATCAATTTTAGGAGAGAGACAAGGGGTAAGCATTGATGTTCTAGTAGGAAGAGGAAAGGTCATATCATCCTCTATCATCAAAGGATCTACATGGGGAATAAACTCTCTAGGAGAAGGATCAACACTACTCTCTAAAGTCTCACTTTTGAGAGGGAGATCTTTGAAAGAAATGTTAACCATCTTGCTTTGAACTAGGGTTTCCTTATGAGTAGAACCAAGTTGAGGAGAGGGAGATGCTTTATTTTTAGAGGGAGAATAATTGAGATTCAAGGAAGGGGAGAAACTATCAAGGGAGTTTCCAATCTTGATTTCATCCCCTTTGGCTAGGGGTAGAGAATAATCTATACCTTCTTCTAATGGTTCATCCCAAATAGTGAGGTTGTTGAAAGGAATGTTTAAAGTATTGTCAATTTCGGGAGAGGAGATAACATTGTTTATTAATTCTTCATCCTTAGGAGGGAAAGCATCAATAAATGTGTTAAACTCATCCTCTTTCCTCAAAATATGTTCAATATGATCTTTAGGGGAGAGAGAATTAAGGAAATTGCTTATTATTTCATCTTCTTTCTCTAAGGGATGCTTATGGGTAAGACCAACTTTAGGAGAAGGGTAAGCATTTATCATTAATTCATCATCTCTAGTGGGAATTTTGTTGGAAAAGGAAATGCCATCACTAGGGATTGTAGGGATAATGTCATCTTCTTGCACAAAAGGATCCTCATGAAGGGAGTGTTTTTTAAGAGCCACACAGTCATCAAGGTCATCATCCAATAATGCATGATCATATCTATTAAAAGGTTTATCTTTTGATTCAAAAGGAGATAATTCCTCATAGAGGGGATTATTGAACACAACCATGTTACTAGATTCAGTGGAAGAGTTGATAGGAATGTACCCTTGAGAGGAACCATTTGACTTATCTTTCTCATCACATCTAAATGGCATAGTAACAAGGTTTATGAGTTTTTGGTAAAATGAAGGTTTGGTATATTTAGGTTTCAAAAATTCATCTAAAGCTTCATCTAACTCATAATCATCACAAATATGATCATCTTGCAAATAAAAATCTAACATTTTGAAATTGCATAAAATTTAAACACACAATGCAAAGAAACACACTTTTTTTTTTTTTTTTTTTTTTTTAATGAAAATGAAATGAAAACACACTAAATCTAGATCTAGATCTAGATCTAACAAATGCAATGCAAGAGGAAGCAATGATAGATTCACGTCGGGTTCACCAAAATGTGTAAGAGAAAAAAGCGAGACTAGGTTAACATGCCCTAATCCTACCTTTTGACACACATTACGGAATACGAAAGAGCCTAGAGATATCGCACAATTGGCTACTTCTTTTTGTGAAAGAGAGAGCCACGGGATATCTATTAGGATTTCTATTCCTTTGTTGAAATTGGAAGATCAAATGATGCAAGTTCAATCCCTAACCCCAAAGTGCAAGTATGAACTAATAACAAAATTGCAGAATTGAACTTAAACAATGGAAAGCTGTAAATACAAGGATGAAATAAGAATGCAGGTGCGTACCCGGAGTTAAAATCTAACTGAAAATGTTCGGGACGGGGGCGCGGGCGCCACTGTCCTGATTCTGCCCCTAAAACTGCTCCGGAAACTGCTGTTTTTGCACTTTGGAAAAAGCTGTCAAAAATGCTGAAAATGCTGTCGGACCAAGGCGCCCAGCGCCCCTGTCCCAGGGACCAGGGCGCCCAGTGCCCCTGTCCTGGCAGGACCAGGGCGCCCCACGCCCCTGTCCTGGTCTTTTTCTCTAAAATTTGGTGGGAAGGTCGGTCTCAGTCTGCTTCTCCTGGATCTGCAACCTGCGGCGTCGTCCGAGTCCCGAAACCCGCACTTATATCTGAAAAGGTGTTTGGGTGGCTATATAGGGTTTTGCCTTAGTCAAACCCCCGCTTCGGTGATTTCCACCTCCATGAATAGCCAAGTTGTATTGTAAAATGTATTGTGTGTGCAGACCTAGTGTGTGTGCAAGGTCCAAAATGCAAGAAAGCAAACTAGAGCAACCTAGAAAGTAAACCCTAATTGCTTGTAAATGATAATGTAAATGCTCTAAATCAAGATGCAAAGTGATCTAAAGCATGAATAAAGGATATATTGAAGCTTATGCAAAGACATGAAAACAACATGAAATCATACCCAACCCTCAAGGGAGGAGTACAAGCCAATCTTCAGTCGGTAATTTCCTATTGTTCTTCAATGTCTTCCAAGCCCTAAGTGGATGAATGAATTTGATAAGTTCTTGATAGAGGAATGTTGAATGTTGTTGAAGTCTTCAAAGATCTGCTCTTTCGCTGCATAGAAGGTCCTTGAAAGCCAAAAATCGGATCCTTTCAAATGAAGAAAGAGAGCTCTTATGTATGAAACCCTAGGTCTTAATTTCGACTTTTGGCCGACCTAGAGATTGAATATCCCGCCAATTTCTTGGGGTTAAGCTTTATTTTATGATTGGATCGTGCTCCCAAAATTTCGGGAAAAATGTCCGGGACCATGTTGCACGGGCGCCATGGTCCCGACAACTTTTCACCAAATTTTTAGGGCCGTCAGATATGATGATTTTAGAGAGAATCCCGAAGTTACAGGTGATTTCGAGATGTTTTGACCCCCGAAATCAAGCCCCCAAGTTCAAAATAGGACCTAATTAGGGTTTTTGATTAAATGATGTATTGGAAGAATAAAATGAAAGGGGCACACTTTAATGAAAGGGCCCAACTTTATGATATGGGAGATGATAAAATAGGACCTTAGACATAATTAATTTAATTAATTAAGTGCTAAAGGGGAAATGCAATGCAAAATGCAAAATGCGCCAAGGCGGGTGCTAAACTAGGTGTGAAATTGTACCACCCTAGCAAGTGCGTACAATTTACGACGCTACACTTCCCTCCCCCCTCTCTCTCTCTCTCCCTCTCCCTCCTTCCCTCTCTCTCTCTCCCTCCCTCCACCCTACTCTCCCTCCCTCCCCCCTACTCTCCCTCTCCCTTCCTCCATACCCCTTCTTCTCTCCCACCCTCCCCCCTCTTCTCTCCTACTCTCTCTCTCTCTCTCTCTCTCTCTCTCTCTCTCTCTCTCTCTCACCCTCTCTCTCTCTCTCTCCCTCTCCCTCCTTCCCTCTCTCTCTCTCTTTCTCCCCCTCCACCTCCCTTCCCCTACTCTCCCTCTCCCTTCCTCCCCCCTACTCTCCCTCTCCCTTCCTCCATACCCCTTCTTCTCTCCCTCTCTCCCTCCCTCTACCTCTCTCCCTCTCTCTACCTTCCCCCCCTCTCTCTCCCTCTCCCTCCTTCCCTCCCCCCCTCTCTCTCTCTCACCCTCCCCCTCTTCTCTCCTTGTCTCCCTCCTTCTACCTCTCTCCCTCTCTCTTCCTCTCTCCCTCCCTCTCTCTCTCCCTCCCTCCTTCCCTCTCTCTCTCTTCCTCTCCCCCCCTCTCTCTCTCCCTCCCTCCCCCTACTCTCCTTCTTCTCTCCCACCCTCCCCCCTCTTCTCTCCCTCTCTCCCTCTCTCTACCTTCCCTCCCCCCTCTCTCTCTCTCCCTCTCTCTCCCTCTCCCATCTCCCCCCTCTCTATCTCCCTCTCCTGCCTTCCCTCTCTCTCTCTTCCTCCCCCTCGCCCTCCCTCCCTCCTCCCTCCCTCCCCCTACTCTCCCTCTCCCTTCCTCCATACCCATTCTTCTCTCCCACCCTCCCCCCTCTTCTCTCCCTCTCTCCCTCCCTCCTTCCCTTCCGCCCCCCCTCCTCTCTCCCTCCCCCCTACTCTCCCCCCTCTCCCTCTCTCTCTTTCTCTCCCTCCCTCCCTTTTCATTCACATTTTTTCTACTACCAATAGCGCATACGAGGTACTGAAACTATTAGTTCACTGCCCTGCCATAACTTTTTTAAGGCATAGGAGTGCGCACGCGGTACTTATTACTTGTAAATGTGTACGGGGTACTAAACCCATTATTCGCTACCCTACGATAACATTTTTTAGTCTTGGGAGCGCGTACGTGCTACTTATTAGTACAGAATGGGAAAAAAGAATATTGTTGGGCTTGCCAACATTTTATGGACTAACAGAGCCTACGCGGTTATTAATGTAGCGCATACATGATACATAGACATAGTTTTAGTTGCCCAAGAGCCTCAACGGCTTCAAAAGAAGTTTTTTGTTGAAGGCCCCACTGGAACTGTGTCTGCACTTCTATCACTGTTTTATACATAGAAGTAAGTGGTTTTTTTGTTTTTGCATGATTTCAAATGATTGAATTGTTCTTATTAGTTTTGTCAATAGTATTATGATTGTTTAATAGTTTGATTCCAAAAAATAGTGATAAGATGCATATTTATGGTTATTTGTTTGTTTATGAACTTTTGTTTACATATATATGTAATATGATTCTATTTAGGACAACCAATATCAACCATGTGAAAGAACAAGCGAGGAATGAGGGAACAATGAGAGGCTCAAAAGGAAAGACAAAGGCAGCGTATGAAGAAATTGTGTGACATAAAAACAATGGGAGAAGAAGGTATGTCATCCTCAACATCTCAATTCGATTTACCAAATGAACATAATGCACCTAATTCAATTGAAGAAGAGACATTTGATTTACCGTATTAACCTAATGCAATTGAAGAAGATACCACATTGAATAATCAATTAAATTATGAACATACACCTTCTCTATTTGATGAATTGAATGTACATAATGCATCGATGTTAACACCTCCTAGAATAATTCGTAGGAAACCAAAATATCTAATTGACATTGATGAGAATATATTGAAGCTAATGCCCAACAAAGTGAATGAAAAAACTTGTAGGAGAATGGTTAAAAGAATATGGCAAAACTATTTTGAAAACTTAAATCAAACCACAAGATGTCAATTAATTGTTCAAATGATTAAAAATTTGAACGTTAGAGAGACAATGAAAATTCTAGGCCTAAGATCATCTGAAAGTAACAGTGAAAGAACTATTGTAAGAAATCTATTTGATGCATATCAAGCTATTGGTTCAAAATCACATACTAAAGATTCTAATGCTAGTCGACGTGTCATTACATCAACCATAATGAGAAAGAAAATAAAAAAAGATCATTTGATAAGAAAAACAAGTCACTAAACGTTAGTAGAACAACATTAAGTAAAGAATTAAAGAGGCGGGAAAAAATAGAGGAACCTAACAATAATTCAGTTTGGGCATTCTAAGGTAGACTACCACGCAAAGACAAGGTTGTCGTTGATGCACTAAGAACATTAATTGAAAATTTTTGGCATGACAACACAAGAGTTTCGCCCAATCAAAGAGATGTTGTTAGAAGGCGAATTGGGTCTACAAATCATGAGCCACATGCCAAAAATTATTTGGATATGACTCAAACTAAATTTTATGAAAAATTCCTTCAAAATTTTCCTCAAATAATAATTTCTCAAAGATTTTTTGAAATGGCAAAACCTTTTTATATTAAGATTAATCATGTATGCACCACGTGTTGTTGTAGGATGCATATTGAATTTTCCATGCACTATGATATTTTTTGTCATATTTGTTCTACTTTGCACACTAACGATGTTTTGGAGGAATGTAATATACAAGCACCTCCTAAGTCGGTAAGAGAATTTATTTCAAGTGTGCTATGTAATAGACATGATGGTTACATTTATTATAAGATCTCTTGTCTGGAAGGTTCTTGTGGTATATGTGGTGGTTTGCAACATTTACCAAGATGTGTACATTTGGAGAGAACATATGAAATTGGTACGAAACTAGTTTCTTTTGGAAAATACAAGACAGTCACATATGGAGTTAAAGATGGAAAAGATTTGAAGAGATGTGAGCTAGTGAAAAATGATATATGTGTAGTTGAATTTATGAAAATGTTTCAAGAGAAACTAGTTTATGAGTACATAATGCATACACATAGAGCTTGATGGCTAGATGAGCAATTCAAGTTATGTAAGGACACATTTCCTCTTGGCACCATTGTCTCTATCATTGATTTCCCTGAAAATTATACACTACAACCTCAAAATGAAGTACAATCCATGTATTATCACTCTACACAAGTTTCTATTTTTGTACATATAGCATTCATGCATGCAAATGATAGCATAGAGGAGGATAGAAAGGTTGTAAGAGAGTATCACTTCTACATAAGTGATGATTGTACTCATTCATCGGAGTTTGTACAAGGATGCTTTAAAGTTTTATATAATAGTTTAAGGAAAAGAAACATATGATACAACCGACACTTAATATGGTTAGATAATTGCACCACACAATTCAAGAATGCAAGGATGTTTTATTGGTTGACAAGGATGCATATGACAAGTGGTGTACAACATTTTTGGAATTTCACTGAGGCTGGACATGGTAAGGAAGAGCACGATGGTGCAGGAGAATGTGTGAAAAGAGCCCTAGCTAGGGAAGAATTGAAGTACGAAGGTGGTGCTGAGTTGATAGATGCAGAAATAATTGTGTGATGGTGTAAGTCTACAATGGGTCCAAGTAATCCCGGTACGTCAATGGTTCATAGATATTTTTGGTTGATCACTGAATCTAACATTGAAAACTATCTAGATTGTTGTACAATTGCAGGATCGAGTGACATGCACTCATTTATGAGTTCAAATTCAAGTTCACTAGTAATTTATATGAGACAGATGGTATTGTATGCGGGAAAAGCGGGCTGATAAAACTTAATATGTGAAAATATTGCCAAATACTAGTCCACACACACACACGGGACTTCTTGGTGCAAGCTATGGAGTAACGTAGTATTACTCAGCTTCCCAAGGTGGGTCCCATGGTTCTCTATCTCACAATGTCCCTCAAACCAATGTTTTGCTCTCAGATCACTGAGCAAAATGGTTCAGGGATGGCAAATGCAAGAATGAGGGATGCTCTGATAGATTTTTAGAATGAAATGTGTTATAAGCTATGTATGATTTTAAAATGCAATAAACTATATGATAAGATGACAAGGTTAGTATAAATACTATCCTAACATGATATATTAGTCTATGATTGAGCTAAATGATAAAGAAAATATTCTAAACATGCATATTTAGACTAATTCCTGATTTCAAAGAGGCTAAATAATGAGCATAAAAATGATATGAAAGCTTGAATGTATTTGAGCATAAGTGTGATGCTACAAATTTTAAGGATGATTGTTATGGAGGAATGAGAGCTCTATTTATAGCAAAAACAGGGCAATGGATGGCCAGGATTGAAAGATTCAATCAAGGGTTGAGTTTGAAAGTTGGGGATCCATGTGCACAATTTGCACCAATGAAATGGTGACAAGTGTCAACATAGGGTTGGGTTGAGAGAAGGGGTTGGAGACATTGAATGCCTGAGAAGACCTCATGGTTATCTAGAAGCTAAGGGACAAGTCTAAGTTAGGATTACCCACTGGATTAAGAGTTAATCCAAGGATAAACCTTTGTGCAAATATTTAAGAGATAATCATGGTCAAAGCATTAAAGGCCTGATGAGACCCTTGGGTTGGATGAAGGTTGAGTCAAAACAAATGTTTTAACCATGTAGGAGGGTTTGAGTTAACCATTAATGGTTATTGGAGACTTTGGGGGATTAAGTGGTTGAAAGTTGGAAGCCTTTAATGGTTATCAAAGACTTTGAGGAATTTAGTGGTTGAAGACTTGAAGCCTTTAATGGTTATCAAAGACTTTGAGGAATTTAGTGGTTGAAGACTTGAAGCCTTTAATGGTTATCAAAGACTTTGAGGGTTTGAGAAGTGACTTCCCTTTGCTTAGGGATGTGACAAAGTTTAGAGAAGGGGTTAGGTTAATTAGAAGCGATTAGAAGATTCTAGAAGGGATTAGAAAGGGGTTTGGGATTTTGCAAGTGGATGGAGGGATAATAGGATTTAATTGAAATAAAGTATTTCATTCAATTTGGTTGCAATTTGGGGAAATTAAATAAATTAGATTTATTCAATTTAAGATAACTATTTAATTAAATTTGAATTTAATTAAAAGTGGATAGGGGGGATTTAATTGAATAAAATGATTTATTCATTAAATGGGTATAGTGAATTTTATTTAAATAAATTGAGTAATTTATTTAATAAAATAGAGGAATGTGGGTAATTTAATTAAATTAGATTTAATCAAATAGAGAAATGAACATAAAATATTCATTTAAGAATATGGTCATTTTTATACGTCTACATTTTGCCCCTCTTTGAAGTGACGTGTGTGCACATGTTATTTCAAAGAAAATGATGCTTTATCATGATTTATGATTAAATGCAATTTTTGTGTCGCTCTTATGATTTGTCAGTCGTGCCCCAGATTTTATTTGATGTGTGATGCCCCAGATTCGATAGTTGATGGTGATGCCCCCTCGGGAGATGAATCAATATTTTTTAAAAAAATTGATTTAATTTGATGAGTTGCGTATGATGTGTATGATTTTGTGCATGTGAAATGTGTGCAAATTGATTCATCTCCCGATAAGTTACAAATGTTATGGTATAGGGGAGACCGCGACCATATTACAAGTTCATTTGGCTAACCCTAATTTCATTTTCCTCTTATAAAAGGGGAAAAGGGCTTGAATTAGATTCATTTGTGCTTTGTTGACTTTGAAGAAAGAGAATTTGGTCTGCAGAGAAAATGCCTATTCCTTATCATAGACACCGTTTCGAGCGCGTTCGGAGGTACCGGAGACCTGCATCACGTGGACCACCAGTAAGTCAACATTTTTGACCCTTTTTTGACTTTTCATTTTGTCGTTTTTAGTCGTTTTTTGATTTTCAAAGTTCGGGTTTAACGTTCTAGCGCGTCTAGGGCGTAGATTAGCGCATATGAAGTTTGAAGTAGCGCATCGAGTCGAATTTTAGGGGTCGCGTCTGAAATAGATAGGAGAGCGCATAGCAAAAATATGTTAGCGCATATAGGTAGAATAGCGCATGGCAGCCATCGGGTAGCGCGTCGGGTCAAGAGGTTAGCGCGTAGGGTAGACCTAGCGCATAGGGGTCGCAGGCGTTCGCATAGGTAAGGGAGTTTAGCGCGTAGGGTTAACCTAGCGCATAGGGCCAAACAGGTAGCGCCTAGGAGGTGTAGATTAGCGCGTAGACAAAGTCTAGCGCATAGGGTGGGTTAGGTAGCGCATGGGGGGAAAATTTTAGAGCGTAGAGTCAGTCTAGCGCATAGGGTAAATAGATTAGCGTGTAGGAAAAGCAGCCTAGCGCGTGGGGGTTTTTTAGCGCATTGGGTATCTGTTTTAGCGCATCAGGAAAAAATTTGCGAGATGGGCCGATTTGAATATATGTTTTGGTCTGTCTGTCATGATTTTATGTTTTTGTCCAATATGAGTGTTGATATAACTTGTTTTGATTTGCGATTTTCCAAGTTATGTATAGAGATCAATGTGTTGTGTTGATCAAAATATGATTTGTTTGCATGTTCTGTTTCAAGTTCAATGTGTGAAGCCCGAGTTGTGTTACAAGCCGATATGGGTTGGAAACTTGAGTTGTGTTACAAGTTGATATGGGTGGGAAACTTGAGTTGTTTTACAAGTTTATGTGATTTTGGAGACTTGAGTTGTGTTACAAGTTTTGATATGGTTTTTGAGAACTTGAGTTGTTTTACAAGTTGATATAAAATGATAGGATTTTGAACTTTGATATAGATGAGCAAATTGTTTCATGTTGTTGATGTAAGTTTGATTTTAATATCTTTGTTTTGATGTGGAAACTGATATTGGATTTGTTTTGCTTGTTGACAGGAGCGATTGGGCGTGGTTCAGTCGCGAGAGAGATTTCCCAGACCGTGGACATTGATACCGTGGTTGTCGTAGGCCGACCTGGACATTATTGAGAGATGTGGATTGACTTCTCTCTTGGATATGCCTTGGTTCACTGTGAACCGGGGTCTATTGACAGCACTTACGGAGAGGTGGCACAGTGATATGAACACCTTCCATTTTGTCATGGGAGAGATGATAGTCACCCCAGAGGACTGTTAGAGGATCCTGCGCATCCTGGTAGTAGGGGCACTACTACCCTACGAGCAGTCAGAGGAGGGTGGTATAGAGGCACTGCGCCGTATTTTTCATGATGATACCGTCTGCGGCTATGAGATCCCATGGCAGGAGTTTTTGGACTTAGATTATGCACCGCTGCCATCCATACTAGTAGGGTTTATTGGTGGATTCTTTTGTCCTGATCGCAGGTCAAAGGGATTCTCGGTGGGATGGGGGCTAGTTTTGGAGGAGATGGTCACTTAGAGCCGGAGGTTTGCATGGGGATCAACTATGCTGGCCCATTTATACAGGGGTCTGCATGAGGTAGTATACCTCGGTTACGGCAATTTGTCAACTGGCGTGACATTATTACAGGTATGGTGCTGGAAGCACATTTCAGCAGCGAGGCCACTAGCAGACAGGGACAGGCCCGTAGGATGTGCATATGCCTACAGGTACAGGGGTCTAGTTGTCCAGCGTAAGCTGGGTAAACTAGAGCACTGGAGGAGGGTACTGGATGACATAGATACAGTCACCTGGCGACCGTATATAGGATGTGAGGTGTGGGCGGAGGATGGGCTGGAGATGCCCTTTGTATTTATGACCAGGTACCTGATTGGGAGGACCCCATTCGTGATTGAGTGGTTTGTGGTGACCCGAGTTTTGAGGCAGTTTGAGCGCCAGTAGGGTATTCCTCAGGGAGCATGTCTATATGCACGGCAGTAGCAGGATGTGGCTGATTGGGGGCCGACTATTGATAGTGTCGTGGCGGTGGAGGAGTTTGTGGGCTTGGCCAGGCAGATATGGGACTATGCCCCGAAGATTCAGGATGCGGGTATGACAGATGAGTTTGCCCGATTGTTTGCTGCGTGGGTGGTGGCCAGGATATATGATCCTGAGGAGATGAGGCCATCGTTTGATTCGGATGAGGAGGAGGGAGACGAGGGAGATGATGGAGATGATGGGGATGATGGAGGAGATGGACGAGGGAGAGGAGCTAGAGGGAGGCGGGGATGTAGAGTGAGGAGAGGAGATAGGGGTGTGGAGAGAGCAGTGTGATAGGGGAGGATAGATAGAGGGAGAGGTGGATTGGCTATCGGAGCTGGTGGAGAGGGGAGAGTGGGGGAGGTGCTAGCTGCAGTGGGTGGTACAGAGGAGGCTATGCGACCAACGCAGAGGAGGAGGATAGATGTGCTCCCACCTCCAGCACTGAGGACAGGCCGAGTGGGAGGAGTTCCTTCAGCACAGGTACCACTACGGGTTCGGGTCCCTGGTCATATGGAGGATGCTCAGATCCAGACCCTGCAGATTACTGTTCAGCAGCTGCAGGCATAGATTTTGACCTATCAGTGGCAGATTTCTCAGTTAACCACTGAGCGAGATACCGAGATAGAGCGGCGGGGACGAGCGGAGGAGGTGGTGGCGAGCATGCAGAGAGCAGCGGTGGGTGGTCCGATGAGAGACACCCTAAGAGAGTTGGCGCTGAGAGCCCAAGAGGTGGAGTATTACAGGCGACACTATGAGGCTGCAGTACCCAGGGACTGGCGAGTACAGAGCTTTGCGCAGTCGAGATCCAGCCGATCTCGAGCTACTAGGTCACGGTCTAAGAGCCGAAGTGTTACGGGGCCATCAAGATAGGACCCTCCTAGAGATCCAGGGGCGGGTGCATCTGGAGCGAGACCATCTCCGTCAGGGGATAGTCATACTTGAGAGACATGGTCTCTATTCTATTTTTGAGCATTGTATTCGTTGTGCTGGACACAGTTTTGACACATTTTGTACATTTGGATCATTTTTGAGATATATATATATATATATATATATATATATATATATATATATATATATATATATATATATATATATATATATATATATATATATATATGGCACCATTTTTTATCATGTGATGTGTTTATATGGATGCATTTATTTGGGTTTTTTTGTTTATGTGATGCAATGCTTTAAATAGATGATATAATGTATGATGCAGGATGTATGTTTTTATATGTTGTGAGATGTATCTTGAAAATGATATGTATGTTTTGATATGCTGCTAAATGTATCTTAATTACAAACATGTGAAATGATATGCATCTTGTAGTCACATAAATCTGTCCATTTTAATTAAATGAATATTTCGTATTTATTTGATTAAAAATCCACTAGCCATCAGTTAATTAAATTAATATTTAATTAATTCATCCCCAAACATTCTTCTATTAATTAAATAAATTATTCAATTTATTTTAATTAATTCATTAAATCAAATTCCATTCAATTAAATAAATAAAATCTATTTATTTAATTAAATCCCCCTATTCATCTTTTAAATAAATTAAATAAAACATTTATTTAAATCATTATCCCCCCCCCACTTGCATTTTCCTACAAATGCAACTTGCACATATTTATTGAAATAAATGAATTTTTATTTTAAATAAAATCCTATTTTCCCTCACCCACCAAATCCACTTGCAAAAATCTAATCCCCTTCTAGATTCTTCTAATCCATCCCCTAATTAACCTAATCCATCCCCTAATTAACCTAATCCATCCCCTAATTATTGTCACATTCCTAAGCAAAATGGAGTCACTTCTCAAAGACTCCAAAGTCTTTGAAAAGCATTTAATGCTTTGTGTGTTCAACAAATTAACCCCCAAAGTCTTCCAGGACCACTAATGGCTCTTACATAACCATTTATGGTTATTTCAATCTTGTCTCCCCAAACATTTATTGTTTTGACCATATTCATCCATTTCACATTTGCACAAGAGTTTATCTATTGGATAAAAGCTTTATTCTTTGAATAAAGAGTTTATTCATTCAACCAACCTTGACTCAAAATCCCAAAGTCATGTCAGGCATTTAATGCTTATTCCCTCTCCTCTCAACCTATCTCACATTGACACTTGTCATCTTGGGATTGGGTTGAAAGCCCTCACATGGATTTGAAATCATTCAATCCTGACCCTTGTTGAGATTACTCAATCTCAACCATCCATTGCTCCATTTTTCCTATAAATAGAGCCCATTCCTTCATAATCCAGATCTTGAAAACTTGTATGCATCTAAGCTATAGACATTTTAGAGAGCATTTTAGCATAGCATAACTAAATCTTGTCTTTTTGGTTAAAATACATCATTTTAGCATAAAAATAGCTTTTTATTTCATATTTGGAGTTATACTACAAATCTCAATCCTCCATAAGCATCCATAGTGCAAAAAGCTGCTGAGAGCTACACTATTTTGGAACTTGGAGAGGAGAGGAACAAGGGAGAAGGAACTAGGAGTATGTTAGGAGGTAGTTAGAGATGTCTCATCATGTTTGCTTTGATAGTTAAATATGCTTGCATGCTTTTAGTCTCTCTTTTGGTATGCCTTTTTAGATTAGTTTTCGATTGACTAACGCTAATGCTTTGTGTGTTTTGTGTTGTTTGATCTTAGAATAACCTTGTGCCATTTAGGAGGGCATCATTTGGTGAACCCGACGTGAATCGAACACGCAACCTTCTGATCTTGTTTTTGAAAATTAACATTTTTGCTTGTTGAAACTGCCACACAGGTCGCGCTTCGGCGCTATTGAACACGTTCTAGCGCTATTGCAACATTTTCTTTTAGCGCTATTGTCCATATAATAGCGCTAATGAAAAATTTTTAGCGCTACTGATTCCATTCTGGCGCCTTTGTCACAGTTCTAGCGCTATTGAAACTATTTTAGCGCTTTTGACCTTTCGGATTTTCCTATTATTTCAACGCTACTGTGTAAAATAGCGCTTATGCGACCGCAGACTAGCGCTATTGTATTAATTAGTGCTTTTGTCTAAAAAAAGCAGAATAGCGCTATTGTGACAGAGTGTTGTCCAATTCGCTTGGTAACCAAAAATCAGAATTTAGGCTTGTGTAAGCCCACACTAACATTGGACCATTGACGAGGTGCAAGTTCTAATCTTCTTTGCGTGCAGGGGAAGGAGTTAGTAGATGCCTTAAAAAGTTTCTTTTTTTTTACTTTCTTTCAAACAAAAGTTGGTTAAAAAGAATTCATTTTTCCTTCTTACACAAGTTAAAATAAACCTCACATCTCATTTTGAAGTGCATAAAATGAACCTCAAACTTGTTTTTGGTGCTTAAAACAAAAATTCATCTTTCTTTATTGCAAGGTAAAAAGAACAACAACTGCAAACATTTGTTTTCTTGCAAGTTAGAAATACACTTTATTTGGTGCTTAAAACCAAACAATTCCATTTTCTTGCATCAAATCTAAAAATCACAAGCCACACTTCAAATTTTGGTGCAGTTAAAAATTTACAAACCACTTGTTTTGATTTTTGCAAACAAATTTTCCTTCAAAGCAAAACGTGTTTTTTCATTAAGTTGACCAGGATTTCCAAATTCTAGATTACAAAACACATTGCCTTTGAAGTTAAAAGGAACACCATGGCTGTTGGAGCAACATCTCCAAATAGTTAGATCACATTTGCAAAATGCTGGATTAAAAAGAACAAGTGAATTTGGTGTTTGGCACGCTTGTGCACAAAAGTCAGTCGAGTGGACCTACTTCTAACACACACTATCCTCTCCCTTGGCTCTAGTGGTCCTAGGTGCAAGAAAAAAGTGTTAGTAACACTCAAAATTTTATCTTTTTAAGAGAGGCCTGCCAAGGGATCGATACTCTTGGGAACGACCTCGAGCGGTAAATCCTTCGAGCCGCTATAGAAATCAGGTGAGAGCGAAAGTTGTAGCCTTGGGTATAGCTGTTCCTACAATGTAACTGGCCGAAAGGACAAATGGGCCCCACCACCAGTTACAAGGCTCTTAAGTGAGTCACTGCAGAATGAACTTATGTCCAAAGCCATCGAACATGACTAAACACCTTTAAATAGTAGCCCACCTGTTCTATTGATTGAGGATATTTGAGGTATAATTTAGTGCAAGAGCATAGAAGGTTTTGCTCCCAAGATACTCACCATACATATTTCCTTGAGTAGAAACATAGCTTTTTGAAAGGTCACTTGTGGCTTGATAAAAGTGGTGACTCCCCCATCATAGGGATCATCTATTTGTTATGCTCGTGCAAGACTTAGTATATCACATCCTTACTTGCCACGGCGGGATTCATAAGGTATGTAGTACCAAAGTCAAAGAAATATCAAGATGTGGGCTAAATTTATCACAACTGGCCATTTGACCATAGGGATAAAAAGTGTTTGAAGTGTGTTCGTTTTACAGACCTAGTGCAAATTGAGCCGACTTCAGGCTTTGGAAATACACCTTAAAATAAATCTAAAGGAAGGGTAAAAAACAAGTCCAAGGATTGGGTTGATCTAGACCCATACTCATTTGTGCCTTTGAGGCTACAATTTTGTGTTTGTGTGCTTGCTTTGTTTTCTTGTCAAAAGAAAATCAGAAAATCAATCCCAAAAACAAAGTATTCATCCAACATTTGTCAACACAACCAAAAATACCAAAAACAAAGTGCAAACAACACAGAGTCACAACTTTTATGACCATTCTTCACATCTTGCGAAAGAAGAAGTGTCATCAGAATATCAACTTGAAAAGGAGACCATTGAGCTCAAAGGCTTTAATCAAAAGGAGGAAATTCTTCTATATCAATCGACAAATCTTTGTCTCCCATAGAGTCTTTCTACATCGCATGCGTCTCTACCTTCAAGGTAAAACAAACGAGTTTGATTCAGAATCATTGAACAGCAGAGCTTTTATGCAATATAGAGCTCTGAGTTATCACAAAAAATCAAGGAGGAAAGATTAATCCCAACTTTTTCCCCAACATCTGTATCACCTACAACACAACTCGAGAAGTGCCACCAACGCCTGAAAGGGAAGAGATAGAGTTTGTCCCATTTGTAACACAAAGTTTTTATTGAAGTTGAAAATATTTTCATCCATCATCTCACTCATACATCATCACTTCATCATCAATCCGTCCCAACTCTCAAAACATTAAGAGGTTCTTGTCCCAAGTTCTCTTTTAGATATTGCTTGAAATCAAACACATCACATCACTTTTTAGATTGTTTCTACATCTAGGATAAGCTCATCCTAAGCGACACATCTACGCAGGTTAAAACTAGTTCATGAGTGAATCCTCTCATTACTAGGTAGTTAAATCTGTAACACATCTCAGATTTCTCTACACCTTATCACATCAAAACTTATCAAAACAAGCAAGCAATTCAAAGAAGGAATTTCGGTTACATCTACCTTAAAAGTGCTAGAGATCTACGTGCAACACAAATCATCAACCATCAATCTTTCATTTCATCAAACAACTCATCATCATCTTCAATCAACTTCAACACAAACTTGCAAACAAAATGGCTCAAACTCGATCACGGTCAAGGCAACGAGAAATTGGAATTGAAGGACATGACCCAAAAACAACCAATAATGATCATCAGATGTTTAAGAATCCACTTCCATCACAAGATCAAAGGGGTCCTTCCACTTCCCGGCGAGGCACTGATACCACTGATTATACACAGGCTGCGTATAACTATACTGTAAATCACCTGTATGATGCCAGTGAACAAGTTGCAACTATAACCTTCAAAAATCCCAACTCCAATTGCAATGTTGTTACGCGTCGTGGCAAGGTCACCATCAAGGCAGCTCCACAAGGCACCACCTCCGTCCCAAAGCAGTACAATCTTGTGGAACAATTAGACAAAACCCCTGCACTTATATCCATTTTGGAGCTTTTGCGTCTGTCACCCTCTCATAAAACAATCTTGGATCAAGCACTCCAAGAGGCGTCAGTCCCTGCAAACCTGAACACGGACCAATTTCAAGCCATGGTTGGAAATCTAAAGTCATCACCTTGTCTCACTTTTTCCGAAAGTGACAACTCTTCATTCCAACAACCTCATAACGCCTCACTCCACATTGAAGGCTTTGTCAACCAACACAGGATCAAGCGAGTCTTGATCGATAATGGAGCAGGCCTAAACATTTGCACACTACAGTTGGTCTCAGCATTGGGATATGCAATAGAATCAGTGGATCCTCGCAAGAAGATCACCATCAAGGCCTATGATGATGCAGAGCATTCATCCAAAGGAGCTGTGGTACTACCAATCCGAGTGGGCCCTGTGGTAAAGCACATCATCTGTCAGGTTCTGGACCTTCCTCTGCCATATAATCTATTATTAGGGAGACCTTGGATACATGCCATGCAAGCTGTTCCATCTACCTACCATCAATGTATCAAGTTCCCACATAATGGTACAGAGATCACAATCCTGGGTGATGCAAATCCTTTTGCTTTTTGCCATAATATCAACCATCAACCAGAGATTACTGTTCCTAATAATAGGGAAGCCATTTCCTCCACATCATATGTAAGTCCCGCCTCTCTTGCCAGTTCGAACACCACTATGCCCAAGCAAGAAAAGCTTAAAATGAAGGTAGCAGAGGAAGGTCCTGGAGAATATAACTTGAGTCAGCTCTTTTGTGTGGGACAAATGCCCACTTCTCCTAGAACACATGGTAAACCATAGCAGTTACTCCAGCAACCACTAATCACGCCTGCATGTGCCTTAACGCCTTTCATCCTTGGAAAGAGTCAAGAGGAAGAGACACAAGATGAGGACCTAGCGGAATGGATCTATAAAGATCCCATCACCACTGACAAACCGCAAGTTACACTTCCTACGGAACAGTATGGTAAAGGCCTCCTCATTATGCAAAGAATGGGGTATGATGGTCAGAGTGCTTTGGGATCCTGCAAACAAGGACGACATGAACCGCTACTGCCAGGGTTCAAGCCCAAAGGTAATACAGGCCTAGGTTTTGAAAAAGAGATCCTTCCTAAACTCAGATTCAAAGGAAAACCTAGCAAACCATTTTGCCTGCCTACTGCAAAGAGGACACCTTTCATAATCAAAGCACCATCAAACACTATCCCCACTGCCCCATCGAGGCTCACAAACCCACCACAACCATCTACAATACCAATCATCCCACCAAACGAACCAGTAATCCCATCAGCAGCACCATTAGCAGCAGCAACTATATCAGAACCCGCAGCGGCATCTATGGCACCAGCCATTCCAACAGAAGCCACTGAGGCAACACTACCGATACTTCCTGTACCAGATCCTTTAAACCCCATTATGGTTCCTGCAGCACCGATCACTACAAAGATACATAAACCAATCACACCTGTCGTGTTCAACTCCAAAGACATCCCAGTATGGTATAGCAATCGGATGCTAGAAAGTGATTCAGAGACCGACTCACATGAGTGGGAATTTGATTCTGTACAGCTTAACACTTCAGATGAGGAAGACACAACACCACCTCTGCCATGCAAAGACATCCCTGTTTACGGAGAAGCACAAATAAAGACCACTTGGGTACCTGAGCTGGAAACATCTTCCACAGACCCTACATCTCATCCTACGCCTGATTCTGACAGGGAGAGTACCATCAATGACCTTCACCACACTGTCTTAACCCTCACTGATACCTCTAACGAACTTAATCTAATCGATGAAGTAATGCCCATTATCCACCCTGAACTCATCGAATGGAACCAACCAAATCCCCCATGTCTTGACCTCTTCCAAAACGATGAGGCTATCATTGACTTTTTGGAATTAAGGGATAATCTACCAAGCGGGGATCACAAAGCTGGATTCGCCATTCAACTTAATAGCACAACATACTTTGGGGTGGATGCCAAACCCTTCAGCTGCAAAAATATAACATTAAAACATGGATCTTCCAGTGAAAACCACACTGTGGCACTGTTTGATCCGACAATAGTAAAAAGAAAGAGCGTATCCAACGGTGAAAACCTCTCTGAGGCGCCTGAGGATGAAGGGTTTGACATTCTCCCTGCTAGTACACAACAGGAACGATCAACGATTCTTATCGAGGAAACCAAAGAATACAATGTGGGGACTCCTGAAAACCCTCATATCATACATCTAGCATCTCTTCTCACTCCAGAGGAACAACCTAAATATATAGAGTTCTTCCAGAAGTGTCAGATCAACTTTGCATGGTCATATGCAGACATGCCTGGGCTTGATCCTGATTTAGTCATGCATCACCTCACCGTAGCAGAAGGAGCCAAACCTATCAAGCAGAAGCTTTGTAAGATGCATCCCCAGATTGCAGTGCTAGTCAAAACAGAACTCAAGAAACTCCTGGATGTTGGTTTCATTAGACCAATTGATTATGCAGAATGGATCTCCAACATCGTGCCAGTTGGCAAACCAAAAGGGGGCATTCGCATTTGTACCGACTTCCGAGATCTAAATAAAGCTTGTCCTAAGGATGACTTTCCCCTACCAAATATCGACATCATAGTGGATCTAACGGCAGGACATGCCATGCTTTCACTCATGGATGGCTTTTCAGGATACAATCAAATAAAGATCGCACTAGAGGATCAGCATAAGACCGCCTTCACATGTCCATGGGGCACCTACTGCTGGAATGTAATGCCTTTTGGTCTCAAGAATGCAGGAGTGACCTATCAAAGAGCAATGACCACCATCTTCCATGACATGATGCATACCATGATGGAAGATTATGTGGATGACTTACTAGCAAAATCACTTACTAGAGAAGGACATCTCCGCATCTTAGATAAAATCTTTGATAGACTGGAACAATACCATGTTCGGCTCAACCCAAAGAAATGTGTCTTTGGAGTAACCTCCGGGAAACTTCTAGGATACATTGTCTCAAGCAAAGGTATTGAGGTCGACCCAGCAAAGGTAAAAGCAATCATGGACATGCCACCTCCAAAGAATATCAGTCAGCTAAGGACACTACAAGGACGGCTTCAATCCATCCGAAGATTCATTGCACAATTGGCTGATAAGTGTCACCCATTTACACATCTGCTACACAAGAACATCCGCTTTCAGTGGGATGCTCGATGCCAGCAAGCATTTCAGACACTTAAAGACTATCTCATGAATCCACCATTGCTGATGCCACCAGATCCAAGTAGACCATTGTTACTCTATATCTCAGCAACAAGTATGGCATTGGGTGTACTACTGGCACAACATAATGCAGAAGGCAAAGAGTGTGCTGTTTACTACATCTCTCGCACACTGGTTGGCTATGAACTCAATTACACACCTATTGAGCGAGCTTGCCTAGCAGTAATCTTAGCAGCCACTAAATTGCGGCACTATCTGTTGACACACAAGGTACAACTCATCGCAAAGATTGATCCACTCAAGTATTTACTCAGCAAAGCAGCATTGACAGGTCGCTTGGCCAAATGGGTAATGATTCTAAGTGAATTTGACATCGAGTATGTGGACCGTAAAGCTATCAAAGGGCAGGTCATTGCAGATCAGTTGGCCGATGCACCACTCATAGGCGATCATCCCCTCATTTCCAATTTTCCAGATGAAGAGATATTCATGATCACAACAGCACAACCATGGAAACTATATTTTGATGGGTCATACACTAGGCACGGCTCAGGGGCAGGCATTCTGTTTATCACACCTCAAGGTGATAGCATCCCGAAGTCTTATAGGCTCACATTTCCATGCACAAACAACATAGCAGAGTATGAGGCCTTGATCACAGGACTCAGGTTAGCCGTACAGTGGAAATTACAAGAACTACAAGTATATGGCGACTCCCAACTAGTCATTCGACAAGCAACAGATGAATATCAAACCAAGGATGATAAACTCATGCCATATAAGCAAATGGTGGACACTTTAAAGACATCATTTACTACTATCACTTTTGAGCAGATACCAAGAGATCAGAATCGAGCTGCTGACGCTATGGCTACCATAGCATCTCTACTAGATCTTCCACAGAATTCAACACGCTATGAGTTCTTGGTAGAACAGCTTTGGATCCCCGCTTATGATATCCCCGAATCCAAAATGATATGTCGCCTTGTTGGTTCTGAATCCCCATGGTACGGTGAGTTCTACACCTATCTTCGCGATCATACCCTTCCTCCCAACCAATCGAATAACCAACAAAAAACCTTCATTCACCAAACTGCTCGATATACCATTATTGCCGAAACCCTATACCGACGTAGTCTTGATGGTACTCTCCTTCGATGTCTGGAACAGGATGAGATAACAAAGGTTTTGGAAGAGGTACATGAAGGAATTTGCGGGACTCACTCAAGTGGTCCATCACTAGCCAAGAAGATCATGCGAGCTGGATACTATTGGCCATCTATGGAAAAGGATTCCTACTACTTTGTCAGAAAATGCAAGAAATGTCAAGTTCAAGGCGACCTGATACATGCACCGGCCCAGGAACTGCAACCAATCACAACACCATGGCCTTTCTGTCAATGGGGCCTTGACCTTGTGGGTAAAATTCATCCATCTTCATCTAACGGCCATAAATTCATTATTACCACCACCGAATATTTCACAAAGTGGATCGAAGTTGTTCCACTTACCCAAGTCACCGGCAAGCAGATCGCCTCATTCATCCTCAACTACATCATCTGCCGGTATGGTGTACCCATGTCCATCATCACCGATAATGGTCTTCCTTTCAAAAATCAGGATGTCCGTGAACTTTGTGAGAAATTTCATATCCAACACCGCTTTTCCACCCCCTATTACCCACAAGGCAATGGTCAGGCTGAAGCATCCAATAAAAACATATTGAGAATCCTAAAAAAGACAGTCAATGATACCGGTCGTGATTGGCATGTTCAATTGAATCCAGCATTATGGGCATATCGAACTAGCATTCGAACCCCTACAGGTGCAACTCCTTATTCATTGGTCTATGGTGCAGAGGCTATCTTACCTATTGAGGTTGAGATACCATCATTACGAGTTTCCTTGCATAATCTCATCGATGATGAAGCATACAGAGTCTCACATCTTCAGGACTTAGAATTACTTGATGAGAAGCGACAAGCTGCATACAATCACCTCAAAGCCTATCAGCAGCGCATGAGCAGAAGTTACAATCACCGAGTTAGATCTCGTACATTTGAGGTAGGTGATCTTGTTCTTTGAGAGAATCCTCGCAACCAACCAAACAGAGAACATCAAGGCAAGTTTGAATCAAATTGGCTCGGCCCATATGTTGTCATTGCTGTATTCGGGTCCGGGGCATATCAGTTGGCTACATCAGACAGAGAACCGCTCGCAGATCCAATCAATAGCATGCACCTCAAACGGTTTTATACCTAAGGTGTACACGGCATCAGGCTCCCCTGCATACCAGAAAATACCAAAAACATTCAAAAAAATGTCCTGAAGAAAATACAAAAGCAATCAAAGGAAAATCATGCATCCAAACGGTGAACAACCACTCCGGTGGCACCTTGGGTAAGTACGGTGGTGAAAACCTGGCAAACAGGCGCCACTCATAAAGGCTATGGCTCCATTGTCTTTCAGACTTGTTGCGATCACATTTACTTCATACATACATCCATCCATCCAAAGCCATGGCTTGTTATTCATCTGCAATTAAGAAGGTACTCCATACGTCTAGCATCCCACCTTTTCATAGTCAGGTCTACAAACTGGGGGCAATACCCTTACCCTCGTGATGGAAGTGGATTCTACATTGTCTTATATGTCATTACACTCTTCATTCAGGCAATCATAAAGAAAATATCAAAAACATTCAAAAATGACTCTTAAAAATACCAAAAACATTCAAAAAAAAATGATTCACAAAATCCAAAAACATCGGAAAACCCATCAAAAATCACACAAAAACATGGCAACACCTTGTACATATTTATCCAATCAGATACAAAATAAACATTGACAACTACTCACACACTGACCATTTACCAATCAAACCAACACAATTGACATCAACAATCCAAACCTGTCTTTAGAACAAGGATGCATCCTTCCTTCTCAAAAACAAAGACAAAATGACATTTTCTTTGACAAGAAAATTCTGTTAGGCTATCAAATACTTGGTTGATTCGTGAGTAATTCATTTGTTTATCTGTATCGGGATCTTTCAGCATTGTTTTGTATCGTTTGCGCATTATTTCCGATGAAGTTCTGGGGCATGTACTAATGGTGTCTATGTGGGAAGTTCACTAAACTACGTGATCTTATGCAAAATGCAGTCATAGATCACTACGACTTGCTGACTACAGCGTATACCTCGACCATATGGGCATGAACCATTACCAAGGATCCTTATTCTTTATTCTTTATGTATATACTGTTTGTTTGCAGGTACAATGCTCTTCCTTTGGTTCCTCCTACCTCATCCAAACTGGATAAAGGTTTTTATCTCTTAGTACGGTATGAACCTGTCTCAGGATCTGATCAGCCTAAGATCAAGGAGGATGATCCAAGTCATGCACGAAAGGAGATAATCCTTGTCTGTTCCGCAAGCAATACTCAGGTCAACTTGATCCATTATATCAAGTTGCTTGTATTAACTTGCTATATCAAATCCATGTAAGAAATACTCAGGTCATCTTGAATCATTATGTCAAGATGCTTGTATTCTCTTCCAACATTTTAAAGCTCAATGATGAAAATAGAGCACTATGGATCGTCATTTCACCTCATCTGTTTATATATTGCATTCCGTTGCATATCACCCATCCATTCATTCATATGTAGGCTTTTACATGCAAAAATGACTAATAAAAGCTGGTCTTGGATACACATCACGACCGAGTACTCTGATACATCATCAATGCATCACGCAAAGTCTTACAAAACCTTGCATTCCTCATGGTCATATCATCATTACATTTAGGTGCATCTTGCATTACGTCCATTCATGTCATTTTAAAAACTTAAAACATTGCATATAGTTCATTATTGACATTAGTTTTCATTAAAATCCTTTGCATCATGGCATCAATCATAAATAATTAGATTCATTCATGAGATTAACTTGTCTTTGTTTGTTTTAAATCATTTACTAAGCATTTCATCCAGTGTAAATTATCCATTCTCATGTTATTAATCTTTTCATCATTTATCATTTGCATACATTTCTTTATAGTTAAAAGATGCATTCATTCATTACTAAGTATCTTATTATGCTCATTGTAAAATTCATTCACATTGCATTCATTATCATTACATAAAGGTGCAGTTATTATACCCATACGTTATCGTATCATCCCATTATCATTTGTACTTACAAACATATTTAAAAAGCATTTAGATTCATAAGTCCATTTGTTCACAACATTGGTTCATACCATCTAATATATCCATTTTACATATGCATTCATTTAGGCATTATCATATAAACATTTGTACTTTGCATTTTGTTTATCCATATTACATTCATCTAAAACACATCTAGATGCATATTCATATATAACATCAGTCATTCAAACATCGTCACATAAATCATCTCATCATTACATTGCAATAGGAAACATCAACAATACTGTTCATGCATCAAGCATAAGCATATATCCTCATCATGGCATTCCATACATAAAGCATTACATCAAAATTCAAATACATCATACACATATAAACCTGCATTCATATGTCAGTATACAACATCATAAATCATCATAAAAACATGCATAAAAAGAAACATCTCATCAAATGCATACATGTACACATATACATCTAAGCAAAAAATCATCATCATGCATAAACATCCATCCATCATCACATGCATAATCATCACAATATGGGATCTCCTCATATATATCATCTCATATATCAGAGTACAATGAAGTCTACAAAAATCGGCTACCAAAGAGCCATCCAAGATACAGTCCAAAAATAGACAATGATACAATACATATATGCAAAAATGCTCTCTCAAATGCCACTCTGGCCAGATGCTGTACCACCACCACCACCTCTACCTACTCCACCACTGGTACCTGCACCACCTGATCCATCTCTCCGTGGAGGCCTCATCGAACCCCCACTCCCTCCTGCATCCCCTGATCTCTCCTGCCGTAGAGGACCCATCACACCCCCACTGCTCTGCATCCTCTGTGATCGCTCGGATCTGGTCTGTCGCATATGTGAATAGCTGAGAGCTCGCTGGCTAATCGGTACCACCTGCTCATATAACCCCCGCCAGTACTCTATCTCCACCTGAGCTCGCCACATCTCCCTCATAATTTCCCCTGAAGGCCCCTGTGCACCAGTCCGCACTCTCTCCTGCAGCTCCGCCAATCTCTCCACCGCAGTATCTCTCTCCCGCAGCACCACTGTCAGCTCTGACTCACGTGCAAATAGCTGCACATCCCTAGCTGCTATCTCCTCCTCTAATCTCTCCACCCGGGTCTGCAAATAACCTATCATATACTCCCGCAGATCCTCAGTAGCTCCCTCCCCCATGTCCATGGCTGCCGCACCTGTATCACCCCCTCCACTAGGTCCCTCCCCTGCACCACCCTCCCCTGCACCTGTAGCCATCAGGATCTCTCTCTCCATCCCCCTCCCACTCAGCTACACTCCTCCCTGCATCAAAGGTCCCTGTAATATCTGAAGAGGTAGTCCACCTCTCCCTCTCCGCTGCCTCGGCATCCCCAAACCCCCTCCCCCTTCTCCTCCTCCCCCACCTCCTCCGCCACCTCCATCTCCACCTCCTCCTCCTCCTCCTCCTCCTCGACCTCCTGCTCTCCGTCCTCGTCCCCGTCCCCTCTCATCCTCAAAAGCTGGGATCGGCTCTGCTGGGTCTGATATCCGTAGGATCGGGTGCGCCGCCCGATACTGTGTATACTCCTCTATCACCCCTGCATCAACGACCCTCGGTCGTAGGTCCCATGGCCTCGCCTGCAATGTCTGAAACTCTGCCAGTGCCTGATCATATGGTAGCACTGGACCCCATGCATACCGCTCCCGAATCACTCGTGCATACTCCCCTGATCCGCTAGGCAGTCGCTGCTGCCGTCCAAACTACCTCATCACCCGTCCTGGCACCTGTCTCTCTACATGATAAGAGGTCCTCCCAATGAGGAATCGGGTCATGAAGCAATACGGTAGTGCCTCCGCATCATCCTCCCATGACTCACACTCCAAGTATGGCCGCCAGATCACTGCATCCAAGTCATCCAATGCCCGCCGCCACCACTCTACCTTCCCCAAGTGGGGCTGACTCATCATGCCACTGTACATAAACATGTATAGCTGGTCCACGGCTCAGAATCTAAGACTCATTGGTCGAGTCACTGGTAAGTGCTCCCATGCCCACACATGCAGTAGCGTCATGCCCACTACTAAAGAACCCCGCCCTCTGTACACTACCTCGTGTAGCTCCTGATACATGTGTGCTAGCACGCACGGCCCCCATGCAAATCGGGTCCCCTCAGTCATCATCATCTCTATCACCTGTCCCCATCCCACCGCCAATCCATGTGACCGCCTGTCTAGACACAGAAGTCCTCCCACGATCCCTGATAACACTGCTGGAAGGGGCTCATATAGTGCCGCTATATCCTCCCATGCGATCGAGCCATCATCAATGTATACATCCTCCTCAAAAATCCTCTGACAAGAAACCGTCCCCCAGGATCTATCATATGTCACCAGCTCCCCCCGAATCGGAATCCGAAGGATACGCCACACGTCCTCTAAGGTCACCGTCATCTCTCCCTGGGCTAGATGAAACGTGCACGTCTCACTGTGCCATCGCTCTGCCAAGGCTGTGATCAGGCCGTGATTCATCTGAATCACGGGCATGTGCATCACCTCGTAGAGGCCAGTAGCTGCAATACAGTCTATCTCTATCTACGTCAATCGATCCCGCAACCCCTGTGTCGCAGGGTGGCGCTCGCGTAACTGCAACACGTGCAAATCCTCCTGCACATCGACATTCATCACACTCACCATCAGTTGTTTTGTTATCAAACTTTCTTAAGTTTAAACCTAGACTATCATCAGATACTTTGATCAAGTATCTTTGCGTCTCAACAGGTAAGCAATCATGGCCGCCTAGACTTCAACAGGCATTTATTCTAACAAATGACCTAAGTCTCATCGGACTGCTATGGTTCAAAACAACTCCCACTTCACCTCGCCATCCATCAATCGTTAGGCATCAGGAGATTTATTTTGTCCGACATTGGGGCATCTCGTTATCCTAAGGCAAAAGCGCTATTTTATCTACAATAGCGCTACAACAACATCAATAGCGCTACAAAAACATCAATAGCGCTACAACAACATCAATAGCGCTACAAAAACATCAAAATCGCTCAAACTGCTCTACAAAAGCGCTACAAAAACAAAAGCGTTCAATCCGCTATACAATAGCGCTATTACACATCAATAGTGCTCAATTAACCCTGCCATAGCGCTACTTAAACAAAAGCGCTAAAACTTGCCTACATTAGCGCTAATGCATACAAAAGCGCTCAAACCAGACCACAATAGCGCTATTACGGCACAAAAGCGCTAATTCATGGAGCAAAAGCGTTAAAACCATAGTTCCAGCGCTCTTGCTCCGACTTGACTTTGACTCAGCTAAAAACCTATCAAAAATGCATAAAAAGTAAGTTTTCGAATTTGCGTACCGCTGGTCCATAGTCGGCTGGGCGCTGGAACCGTCGGACTCGCTCGAATCGGTGCTCGGTAATCGGAATCGGCATCGTAGCTCCTCCTTGCTCCTCCAAATGTCACTGTCAGAGCTCTCGTTTTCAACTGGTCGCGGTCACAAATGATCCTATTTTCCCCCCTTTCACCCCATTTATACCCTCCGCCGTCACCGTAACTTCGCCCCGCTCATCGCCGTGGTCCCCGCGAACTTCCCGAGCCCCCCATTTCTCCATGTTTCCCCTGTTTTCTTCTATTTTTCCCCAGTATGCCTAACTTCTTCTCTTCTACCACCCTGCTAATTTTCATTCTTTTTCGAGAGATCGCCCGATTTTTCAAAAAAATTTGGCCCATCTCTCGAGGGGGCATACCACCCATTAAATTTACATTTTATGGGGCATTTCTTCACACCAGTTGTTCTTTCTTTGAAACGATGCGATAAACTGCACCGTCTCAAAGAGGGGCAAATGTAGTCACATAAATCTGTCCATTTTAATTAAATGAATATTTTGTATTTATTTGATTAAAAATCTACTAGCCATCAGTTAATTAAATTAATATTTAATTAATTCATCCCCAAACATTCTTCTATTAATTAAATAAATTATTCAATTTATTTTAATTAATTCATTAAATCAAATTCCATTCAATTAAATAAATAAAATCTATTTATTTAATTAAATCCCCCTATTCATCTTTTAAATAAATTAAATAAAACATTTATTTAAATCATTATCCCCCCCCCCACTTGTATTTTCCTACAAATGCAACTTGCACATATTTATTGAAATAAATGAATTTTTATTTTAAATAAAATCCTATTTTCCCTCACCCACCAAATCCACTTGCAAAAATCTAATCCCCTTCTAGATTCTTCTAACCCCTTCCTAATTAGCCTAATCCATCCCCTAATTATTGTCACATTCCTAAGCAAAATGGAGTCACTTCTCAAAGACTCCAAAGTCTTTGAAAAGCATTTAATGCTTTGTGTGTTCAACAAATTAACCCCCAAAGTCTTCCAAGACCACTAATGGCTCTTACATAACCATTTATGGTTATTTCAATCTTGTCTCCCCAAACATTTATTGTTTTGACCATATTCATCCATTTCACATTTGCACAAGAGTTTATCTATTGGATAAAAGCTTTATTCTTTGAATAAAGAGTTTATTCATTCAACCAACCTTGACTCAAAATCTCAAAGTCATGTCAGGCATTTAATGCTTATTCCCTCTCCTCTCAACCTATCTCACATTGACACTTGTCATCTTGGGATTGGGTTGAAAGCCCTCACATGGATTTGAAATCATTCAATCCTGACCCTTGTTGAGATTACTCAATCTCAACCATCCATTGCTCCATTTTTCCTATAAATAGAGCCCATTCCTTCATAATCCAGATCCTGAAAACTTGTATGCATCTAAGCTATAGACATTTTAGAAAGCATTTTAGCATAGCATAACTAAATCTTGTCTTTTTGGTTAAAATACATCATTTTAGCATAAAAATAGCTTTTCATTTCATATTTGGAGTTATACTACAAATCTCAATCCTCCATAAGCATCCATAGTGCAAAAAGCTGCTCAGAGCTACACTATTTTGGAACTTGGAGAGGAGAGGAACAAAGGAGAAGGAACTAGGAGTATGTTAGGAGGTAGTTGGAGATGCCTCATCATATTTGCTTTGATAGTTAAATATGCTTGCATGCTTTTAGTCTCTCTTTTGGTATGCCTTTTTAGATTAGTTTTCGATTGACTAACGCTAATGCTTTGTGTGTTTTGTGTTGTTTGATCTTAGAATAACCTTGTGCCATTTAGGAGGGCATCACATCTAATTGTAAAATGATATGTAATGATGTTAAAATGATATGCAAACATGTTAAAATGATATGCATCTAATGTTAAAATGATATGAAAACATGCGTAAATGATATGCATCTAATGTTTGTGGAGAATCCCTCGTTCTTGCATTTGCCATCCGATATAACCATATGTTATTTGCTTTTTTTGTAGGTTTCATCATTGAGCATTGATTTGTTTAGGATATGTTAAAAATTTATACAAGCATAATGGTATAATTGAACCATAATGACCTGAGAAAAATTTACATGATTTTTTATTTTGCAAGATAGCACAAGCGTCAAGGTATAATTGAACCAGGATGACCTGAGTGCGCATTGCGTAAACAGACAAGATTAGACCATTTTGTATGCGTGAAGTGGAATCAAGCCTTCAGTGATTTTTGACGTATCACGTCTCGAGGCAAGCATTCACACAGTACAAGTGATCGCCTCCCAGACAGAAGACTAAGAAAATATTGGAAGTTCCTCTTGACTCTAGCTGTGAAGCATTTAGTGAGACAAGGAAGAGAATCCAAAAATTTAAAAAGTTCAAAATGCAAAACTAGTCAAGACTTTATGCAAGAATGCAACATTTAGTACTTCAGAAAATCATCCATCCTTGATATTTTTGTGAATTGTTTTGTTTTGGTTTTTTGCGATGAAGCGTAGTTTTGGTTGTTGGATGTCATGCTTCTGAGTTTTTGCAATAGTTGTGATGTCTTGAATGTTTGCAAGTTTTTGAACAAGTTAATGCCCCTAGCTGAGTGTGCCTCTTGATATGATCATGTACAGTAATTTCCAAGTCATGGTCGGATGTGGTAAGAGGATATATATAGACAAATCAGGATAGTGACTATGCTAAGTATGTCCTGAATGGATAGGTGCTAAGTGTCGGTCGATGGCCGATAGTGTTTGTATGGATAAAATGGGATTGAGATAGATAGAGGAGCCGTTCGTTCACAAAAGCGCCTGTTTACCAGGTTTTCACCATTTGTTTTTATTCTACTTTGTTTTTGTTTTTTCTGGATTTTTTTTTTTTTTTGTCTTATTTCCGTGCACTAGGCCACTTAAGTGTAGTACCTCTTTAGATGGATGTTGTTAGTTGGTTCGTCGAGCACATCTCCTTCAGAATTTGTTAGCTGATAGGCACCTGATCCATAGACTGATATGATAACATAGGGACCCAACCAGTTAGGTTCAAATTTCCCTTTCTTTTCTCGATCTTGCTGATTTCTTGGATTTTCTTTGAGGACTAGGTCACCAACCTTGAAGTTGCGAGGAATGACCTTGTGATTGTAGCTCCTGCACATGCATTGTTGATATGCTTTGAGATCGGTATAAGCATGTTGGCATCTTTCATCTAATAGTTCAAGTTCTTGTAGTTGGTTAACTCGATACTCTTCATCCAGGATTAAGCCTTTCAAAGAGACTCTGAGAGAGGGGATTTCTACCTCTAGGGGTAAAATAGCTTCTGATCCATATACCAATGAGTATGGTGTTGCTCCTGTAGGTGTGCGGATGTTGGTTCTGTATGCCCAAAGTGCTGGATTGAGTTGTACGTGCCAATCTTTGCCTGCATCATTCACTGTTTTCTTGAAGATTTTCAGTATTGTCTTGTTAGATGCTTCTGCCTGACCATTTCCCTGCGGGTAGTATGGTGTAGAAAACCTATTTTGGATTTTGAATTTTTCACATAGTTCTTGTACATCTTGATTTTTGAAAGGTCGTCCATTATATGTGATGATTGAACTTGGAATACCATATCGGCAAATCAGATAATTGAGGATAAAAGAGGCAATTTGTTTCCCTGTCACTGTGGTCATGGGAACTGCTTCTATCCATTTGGTAAAGTATTATGTTGTTGTTATAATGAACTTGTGTCCATTTGAAGACGAAGGATGAATTTTGCCAACTAAGTCTAGTCCCCACTGACAAAAGGGTCAGGATGTTGTAAATGGTTGTAGTTCCTGTGCTGGTGCATGTATGAGATTACCATGGATCTGGTATTTAGGACATTTCTTGGCGAAATGATAGGAGTCTTTCTCCATTGTAGGCCAGTAGTATCCCATCCGTAGAAGCTTTTTAGCAAGAGTAGTACCACTTGAATGTGTGCCACAAATACCTTCATGAAGCTCGTGTAAAGCAGAATCGAAATCATTACGATCAAGGCAACGAAGAAGAGTACCATCGAGACCTCGACGATACAAAGTATCGGCAGTAAGGGTGTAATGGGCAGCTTGTCAGATAAAGTTACGTTTTTGGTTACGGGATTGGTCAATAGGTAAGATATTATGCTTGAGGTAGTCGTATATTGGTCCATATAACGAAGAATCTGAACCAGTCAAGGCATAAATAACCTGGGATTCAGAGTGGTCATAGGCGGGGGAGAACAGTTTCTCTACCAGGAACTCGTAACGACTCTGTTGCTCTGGAATTTGTAGTAGTGAAGCGATAGTAGCCATTGCATCGGCTGCTTTGTTGTTCAACCTTGGTATTTGCTTGAAGGTGATGTGCACAAAATACTGTTTGAAGTCATCCACCATTCGTTTGTAGGGTAGTAGCTTGCCATCCTTTGTTTGATAGTCGTTGTTGATTTGATGGACAACCAGTTGTGAGTCTCCATAGACCTTTAACTCTGTGATTTTCCATTCTATGGCCATTTTGATGCCTATGACCAGTGCCTCATATTCAGCCACGTTATTTGTGCATGGAAACATAATCCTATATGATCTTGGTATAGTGTGTCCTTCAGGAGTGATGAACAGAATGCCAGCCCCTGAACCATGTTGTGTATAGGATCCGTCAAAGTATAGGGTCCATTGTTTAGTAGAAAGAGTAAGAACGTCCCTATCTGGAAATTCGATCTCCATGGTGTGTTTGCCTGGTAGTGGTGCTTCAGCCAACTGATCTACAATTGCTTGTCCCTTGATGGCTCGTCTTTCTGTGTATTGAATGTCAAACTCACTGAGAATCATGACCCATTTAGCCAATCGGCCTATAAGAGCTGCCTTGCTAAGTAGATATTTGAGAGGATCAATTTTTGCTACTAGCTTAATGGTATATGCTAGCATATAATGTCGAAACTTCTGAGATGCGAAGACCACTGTTAAGAAAGCCTTTTCAATGAATGTATAGTTGAGTTCATAGCCATTCCATGTCCGACTGATGTACTATATGGCGCGTTCCTTTCCTTGTTGATCTTCTTGTGCCAATAGTGCCCCCAGCGATATATCTATTGTTGAGATATATAAAATAAGAGGCTTTCCTGCGACTGGTGGGACCAGAACTGGTGGATTCATCAGGTACTGTTTGATTTGGTAAAAAGATTCTGCACACTTAGCCTCCCATTTGAATGGTACATTTTTGTGTAGTAAATGGTTAAATGGTAGACTTTTATCTGCTAGCTGAGCGATGAATCGCCTGATTGATTGAAGTTGGCCTTGTAGAGATCTGAGTTGACTGATATTCTTTGGTGGTGGTATGTCCATAATGGCTTGTACCTTTGCTGGATCTACTTCAATACATTTAGCTGAGACAATGTAGCCTAGTAACTTCCCTGATGTAACCCCGAAGACACACTTCTTAGGGTTGAGCCTGACTTGGAATTTTTCCAATCGATCAAAGATCTTTGTTAGGATGCCAAGATGTTCAGCTCTAGTGAAGGATTTAGCTAATAAATCATCCACATAGTCTTCCATAAATGTGTGCATCATGTCATGGAATATTGTGGTCATTGCTCTTTGATAAGTGGCCCCTACATTCTTTAAGCCAAAAGGCATAACATTCCAACAGTACGTTCCCCAAGGACAGGTGAACGCGATTTTATTTTGATCTTCAGGAGCTATTTTGATTTGATTATAGCCTGAGAAACCATCCATTAGTGAGAGCATTGTGTGGCCTGCTGTAAGATCTACAATTATGTCAATACTTGGTAGAGGAAAGTCATCCTTTGGACAAGCTTTGTTGACGTCTCTGAAGTCAATGCAGATTCTGATACTACCATCTGGTTTTGATACTGGAACAATGTTGGAAATCCATTCTGCATAGTCAATGGGTCGAATAAATCCGACGTCTAATAATTTCTTTAGTTCAGTTTTGACCATGAGTGCCACCTATGGATTCATCTTGCGTAGCTTTTGCTTGACTGGCTTAACTCCTGTAGAAATGGACAAGTGATGCATGATTAAGTGAGGATCTACTCCGGGCATATCAGCATATGACCAAGCAAAGTTGATTTGTTGTCCTTTAAAGAAGATGATGAATGTCGATCTTTCTTCCTCTGTCAGAGATTCTGCAAGGTGTATGTTTCTGACTGCTTCTGTGGTACCAATGTTGATTGATTGAGTGGGCTCAATCAAAATAGGTGATCGCTCATGAAAGTGTTCAGGAAGAGTGTCAAGTCTCCCATCGTTAGGTGCCTTAAAAAGGTTTTCACCCTCAGATGCATCCTTTATTTTTACTTTTTTGTGATCTAGAGCTGCCATTGACTGGTTTTCAGCATTAAATCCTTTATTTATTTCATTTTTGCAACTGAGAGACTTGGCACTCCCTGATTGACAGACATCGTTATTTTGCTCACTTGTAGAGCCTGTTTCTGGATTTACGGTACATAGGTAATGGATAATGGATTCATCATATGGGAAAATTGGTATATCATGGATTTCAGGTTCATCCCAGTCGATGAGGTCAGGAAAGACAAGCGGTAAGGAATCGTTAGGTGGATCAAGTTTGGCTACTGTGAGTGTTAGGACAGAGTTTTCATTGTGATGGGCCTTGGTTTTAAAGAAGTCCAGGATTTCGTCGAGGTCCTCGATGGTATTATCTTCCACATAGACTTGTTCATAATGTTTCTGTTCGCTTTCCTTGGCGTCATAGATATTTTGTGGTCCAAATTCAAGAGGTCTATCTTCCGCGTTATGTTCTTCTTGAGAAAGGGGTATAGAATCAGTATCATTAGGAATATCTGTAGTAGCATTGGAGCAGGTACCCCATTCATATTCATTGGAATCTGTCTCATAGGCATTGTCCCAGATTCTATCGGTGCTGCAAACAGGTATGTTATATGGTGAAAACAAATCTTTGATGATGGATACCATTTGGATGGTTTTTGTTGATTCTGTATCAGATTCGTCTTCTACTTGCTGGATTTGTTCATAAACTGTACTTCCTCGGGGAGGAATAATGGTATCTGGAGATGACATGATTTGTTTTTGAGACATTGGTGTTTGAATATGAGCTACTGCTGCAGATAGGGCCTTCTTATGACTTAGAAGCTTTCCCTAATGCAACTTCTGATCTTGACGTTCCCGTGCCTTGCGGATTATTTCTGCTGATTCAAAGAGTGCTTCCTGCCAGGATTCTTCTTTGTACTTCCTCTTCACCTTCCATTGAGCTTTGGTAGTTGTGTGTGGTGGCTGTTTCAAGAGGAATGTGAGTTTAGAACCCAATCCCACTTTGTTTCTACTAGGTTGTGAAGGAAGATCTATAGGTTTAGTGACCCCTTCTTTGCATTTCCCAATAGGTCCTTTACTGCCATATCCCATTTGCTTCATGATTAAGTAGCCTTTTCCATATAGGTGTGTTGGTAGAACAATGTCCAGAGCGACTGCTCTATGATCTTCTTCCTCATCTTTGTATAACCAGCTAAGAACATCCTTGTCTTCTGTTTCATGTGCTAGAGTACCCAATTGGATGAAGGTACCATCAAATTTAGTGATGGGCTGAGTAGCCAGATGTGTTGATATAGTAGGCAAACCATGCGATCTAGGCGATGTTGGCAATTTGGCCAAACATAAAGGCTCCAAAGAGTATTCTCCCATGCCTTGGTCTTTGATTTGCATCTTCTGCTTGAAGTCTCCCCATAAGGAGTTGGGTTTTGCTGTTTGTAGATCTGATGTCAAGGATCGCTGCTTTTCTCTATTGTGAGGAACCAAACTATCTTGGGCTGCCCCCATTACGTTGCAATGTTGAAATGGATTGTGATCAGCTGATATGGAGATTTCTTGTCCATCATAAGGAAACTTTACACACTGGTGATATGTGGAAGGTACAGCTTGCATTTCATGTATCTAGGGTCGTCCTAACAAGATATTGTAGATTAGATCAATATCTAAGACCTGACATATAGTATCCTTTTGTACTGGTCCTACTTGAATAGGTAATATCACTACTCCTTTAGAGGATCTTTCCTCATCATCATATGCTTTTATGGTAATCTTTTTGCAAGGATCAATAGATTCTTCTGAGAAGCCTAATGCACGAATAAGCTTTAAAGTACATATATTAAGTCCGGCTCCTCCATCTATTAAGACTCTTTTTACTCGGTGTTTGCAAACAATGACTTCAATGTGGAGAGGAGTATTATGCGGATGACTCAAGGAAGTATTGTCAAGCTTTGAGAAGGTGAGATTATGAGGTCTTGTCATATGGGTGACCATGGCTTGAAATCTGTCTGTATCCAGATTTTGGGGTACATTTGTTTCCAATAGTGCTTGCTCCAATATGTCTTTATGCTTTGGTGATAGTTTCAATAATTCCAGGATAGATATCTGAGCTGGAGTCTTGCGTAGTTGGCTAACCAAGTCATATTGGATTTTTGGTGTGGTAGTTGTAGGTGCAGTATGTCCCTTCAAGACATATTTATGAGTTCGGGTTGTTACATTGATAGATTCATGATCATGCCGATCTCGAATGGTGATGACATTGACTTGATGATCTTCAGGTGATATGTGGTTGATTGTGTTGTTGTAGATTTGATTAATACGAGCTTCGTGTGTATCATCTGAAGTTGATGCTTCATCTTTGTTGTAATTTGGGAGAGGATTTTTGAAGGCGCCGTGATCACCATTTGTTTTAAGACCATCCACCATTAAGTCACCTCGATCAATCATGTCCTGTATTATGTGTTTCAATCTCATGCACTCATTTGTTCTATGACCCTTGTTGCGATGGAAATCACAATAGTGTGAATCATTCCACCAAGGTGGTTTGATTGGGGGTTCATAGTTGCTGATGGGAGGCAAAGAAAGAATCTTGTTTGCCAAAAGCTCTCTGCATGCGGATTCTAATGATTGTCCCAGTGGTGTGAAGATACACTTTTGGAAATTGTTCGTGTTGTTGCGTGAATTGTTGTTGGGTCCTGGATTCATGGTTTTGCTTTGAGTATTGTTGGTGTTGTTTGTGTTGAGTTGTCCTTGATCATTGGTTGGTGCATATGTGTTAGCACTGGGAGTAGTGTTTTTAGGATTTTTCGTATTGTGAGGATTTCCGGATAATGTAAGCACTAGTTGCTTAGATTTGGGATCATATGATTCATTGTTGCCTTCATTTTTATTTCGGGTCCAAAATCGAGATTTGTCAAGATTGGTGTTGTTCTGGTTATTGTAGTTTGATGAGTTTGTTCCTTGTAGAATTTGAGTGTTCCCTTTTTGACATAGGCTTCTTCTACTTGAATGCCATTTTCAATCAATTTAGCGAAAGATGGTATGCATTGAAGTTTTAGTCTGTAACTCATTTCGCCATTCAAGTTATCAATGAAGATTTCCATTTTCTCCTTTTCGGGAATATCTCGAGAATATCGTGATACCATGCGTCGCCAGCGTTGAAGGAACACCATGAATGTTTCGTTGTTCTTTTGTTTGGTGTTGCAAACATCTAACATGGTTATGGCATGTTGGATGTTGTAGGAATAGTGGGTTATGAATTTGTTAACCAATTCATCAAATGATCTGACAGGTGGCGAAATTTTGGATAACCATTCCATAGTTTGCCCTCCCAAGTTTCTGGGGAATAACCTCATCAAATAGGTGTCATCATGAGCAAATTCAAGGCTTAGTGTGCAAAATTCTTGAACATGATCTCGAGGATCACTTTTTCCATCATATTTATCAAATTTGGGAACGTCTGAGTTTGGAGGAAAAGGCACCATGTTCAATCTTCTGTCAAATGGGTAAGGACAGATTTCGTTTAAAGAGTACCGCACTGTTGTCCCTTGTTGCATATCCTGTATTTGCCTTTGCAACATTTGCATTTGTTGAGTAAGGGCTGCCAAAGGTATATTGTCTTGTCGAGGGAAAATTTTTTGCCTTGTATTAGTTCTCAGCTGAAAAGGTGTAGTAAATGGTATATTTTGCTCTGTGTTTCTAGCTCAGGTATACGCATTTCTGGTATGCGTTGTTCTGGAAAGTGTTGCTCTGGAATATGTTGTTCAGGTATGTGAGTTTCTTCTTCTCTGTGTTGTTCTTGATATGCATATTGTCGAGATCCAGTTTGAAAAATGTTTGAGTCTAAATCTTCGGGAAGTTTAACGCCTTTGCTTGTAAGCATCAACAGATATTTTTCTTTGTCATTTTCCATGAGTTTCTCTACAAGTTTTTGGAAGGAAGGATTTTCTTGACATTCCCGAAGAAGTGCTTCAGTAATTTCAGGTTCTTCTATGGGAGGAACCTCAAAAGGATTTGATAATCTTCGATTCATACTGGACTCAACGTGTGCCTCGCTTTGTTTGTCTCTTTGAGAGCGAGTAACAGGCATTTTAGTAGAAACTTTCAGTGATGAAGGGGACAAAAGCCTCATTGATATGTTGCTCGGGCGTTGGTGGTTCTGGCCAAGATGTGTTATATGTGATGCACTCGTCGGGCAAGAATGTTGGATTGATCTTTCCTCCGCGGTTTATGGTTTGATTAAAAACAGACTTTTGGCAGTATGCTCTTGTTTTCAAAGGTTCTTTGTCAAATTCGCTAGATTTGTTTTGGATATAACGTTTGACGTGATGAAGGAATACCCGATGAGATTTGAAGAGTTGACGATTGATGTATAAAAACTTATTTCTCTTGATGAATTTGGAAAAACTAGGTTGTTGTTTCTTCAACGTGATGTTACGATAGAGGTTCTTTCTTCTCAAAATAAGGGGATTAGTCATGCATGATTGATCAATGGTTTCCTTTGATTGGTTTGGATTCAGTTGATTCTTGTTTTTGAAAATTTCAAATCTTACTCTATCAAAGTGAAGGTTTTTAGATGCCCCTTCACGACAAAGCGTGTCAAATGATATGGATAAAAGTCTCCCGATCTAGAAACTTGATTTGACAATTTGAAGATTTTAAACAAGTGTTTTGAGATAAAAATCTGTAGGATGGTAAAGGATTCTGTTGATACTGATGATGAGATTTCCGGATTAGGATAGGAGAGACATCCTCGATTGCGTGATTCGTTTAAGATTCTGACAACGTTCGTTTTGACGCAAATTTTGCTTGAGAAATAGTTTTAATGGTTTGTTTGCCACTCTGGTTTGATGAAAAATGATGTTGATGAAAAATGCTTCTAAAAATGTGTTTGAAAATTTCAAAAAAAAATTCGGTTTTGCTCTCTGTTTTTTTCTGTTTTTGATCACGCGCTAGAACAGAGTCTTCATGCGCTACTGAAATTCCCTGATGCACTAAAATAATAACCACATGCTCTAGGCTGCCCCCAGACGCACACTAAAGTTTTTGGACTGTTAAAATTGTTTTTCCAACTGTTGAAAAAAATCTATGCGCTATCCTGGGTCTGTGACGCGCTAACTGTTGGACTCTATGCGCTAATGTTTAGTCTCTACGCGCTAAGTTGTTTCTTCCACGCACCAGACTGTTTCTTTGATGCGCTAAAGGATTCTGCACTGTTTTTGCCTTAAGATGGAACGCTACTGTTTTGAACCAACGTGCTAACTGGTGGTTTGGATGCGCTAACAGAATTACTCCACGCGCTAAGAAGTTGCTCTTATGCGCTAAACTGCCCTGATTTTTTTTCTTTGGTTTGTTTTTTGTAAATTTTGAATTTTTGTTGCGAATTTTTCAAGCTTGATGGATGATTTTCTGAAGTAATAAATACAAGCACGGCACAAAAAGTACAACCATTTTGCCTAATCTAACAAAAAGTATATGTTCTGCGGGGATGTGTTCAAATCCCCAATGTTTTAACAGGTTTGGATACAAATAACACACTTCAGGAAGACTCTTTAATCAAGGGTTATAAATAACATCATAGCTCACTAGTCTCGATACTCCGTCAGCTCAAACAACCGTGTCACCCCCTAGAGGGTGCCCGTTTTTGTTTTTTTTGCCAGAAATTAACTCAAAGTGAATCGCTTCACAGTTGAGTAGTTATCTTGGGAGATATATGGTGAGTAATCTTGGGGGCGGATTCTTCCCCACCCTTGCACTATGATGGTATAAATGTCTGGTTACTGACTCGGTTCAAAGCTTCTATTTCTAGGGTTCGTAATCAGGCTTCCCGTTCGACCGTCAGTGATAAACTCCCTCAAGAGGTTTCCCAACCTTTAGAACAAAGGCTTTACGTATCTCGAGGATACTGGGGGAAGGCTAATCACTGCGCGCAACCGTTGAAAAGGATTTTCGTCACTTTCCACATTTGATTATAGTGGGTTGGAATTCTTGGCATCAAAGTCGTTCTCCACTTAGGTCGTTCCCTTCACACCGGCCATAAACGACTTTAAGAGTTGATTTCAACTCCTCGGGAAGGCAGGCCTGCTAAAAGTTTTATAGCTTGAAGTAAAGAAAGCTGTAAGAGTGGTTTGGATTTTTTATCACCCAGTTAAGGGGAGAGCATATACCTTCCACTTTCGAGATAAGGCAATCAAGTTGTTCTTTTTAGCCTTCAAGACAATGATTTGCTAACTTCTACTTGGAGATGTTGCTCCAAAAAGCATGGTGTTTCTTTTAACCCTTCATAGAAAAGTGTGCATTTCCAAAAACCTTTGTAAAACAAGCCTGGTCAACAAAGTAAATTGTGATGTTTGGTCAACAAAATTAAAGTCGATAGGGAAAAACTTTCCCTCTTTGCCTTACACAAAATGAAGATGAGGTTCTTTTACTTTGCAAAATGAAGTGAATCCTTTTAAACACCAAAGGATGGTGAGGTTCTTTTTAAAACTTTTGTCAAAGTAAAGATTGTTGGTTCTTTTTATAGCTTCCAAAATGAAATGTTTTTCCTCTAATCTTGCAAGAAAGCAAATATGAAGTTTGTTGTTCTTTTTACTTTGCAATAAAGAAAAAATGAAGTTTTATTTTAAAACACCAAAAAGGAAGGCATGAAGTTCATTTTATGCATCCAAATGAAATGATGAGGTTTATTTTAACTTTTGCAAAAAGGAGAGTGAGTTCTTTTTAACCAACTTTTGTTGAAAGAAAGTAAAAAAAAGAAACTTAAAGCCTCTAAACTTGCTCCTTCCCCTGCACAAAAAATATTAGAACCTGCATACAGTCAGTGATCAAATGTTAGTGTGGGCTTACACAAGCCTAAATTCTGATCTTAGTTACAAATTTTACAATCCTGATCCTGAAATGCCCTGAAATTTGACTAAGTCTTAAATTTGGAAGATCTTCCAAAAACTAGATTTTGCATTATAACTCCTAGAGGTCCGAAACCCCTCTCAAACATCCTGACAATATATATGGAATATAACTTAAAGTATAAGAAAGAGAAAAGAGAAGAGGAAATGTCACTTATACTTAAATGTTGTATTCCATATATATTATGCCTCCCACAAGCCTAATTTTTTACTCTGTCATAAATTTTTGGCTCTGCCAATTCTATGCGCTAAGAAATGATGTCTATGCGCTAAGAAAAAGCACCTACACGCTATTATGTGCTCCCAATGCGCTAAGTTGTTTTCTCGATGCACTATTCTATTTTTCTCTCGCGTTGATACCTACAGAAAATTGTTAGAAATATGATGCGCTAAGAAAAAGACTTTACGCACCATAGAATAGACTGCACGGGCTAAACAGTGAGCCGGATGCGCTATCTGACAGACCCGATGCGCCAAACTATTTTTCAGATGTGCTACTTTGTTTTTCTCCCGTGTTGATACCTATAAGAAAATATTAGTGGAATTCATGTGCTAAAGAAAGGACTTCACGTGCTAGAGTATAGACCCCACACGCTAGAGTATAGACCCCACGCGCTAAACAGTAAGCGGGATGCACTAAACTGTTAACCGGATGCGCTAGGGAATGTTTCCCACGTGCTGATTCATGTTTCCTGCGGACCTGCAAAAGTGGCTAAATTCAAAAACCGATTTGATATATGGGGTCCAGCCCCACGATAGGCGCCAGAAATGTATGCGGGAAAAGCGGGCTGATAAAACTTAATATGTGAAAATATTGCCAAATACTAGTCCACACACACACACAGGACTTCTTGGTGCAAGCTATGGAGTAACGTAGTATTACTCAGCTTCCCAAGGTGGGTCCCATGGTTCTCTATCTCACAATGTCCCTCAAACCAATGTTTTGCTCTCAGATCACTGAGCAAAATGGTTCAGGGATGGCAAATGCAAAAACGAGGGATGCTCTGATAGATTTTTAGAATGAAATGTGTTATAAGCTATGTATGATTTTAAAATGCAATAAACTATATGATAAGATGACAAGGTTAGTATAAATACTATCCTAACATGATATATTAGTCTATGATTGAGCTAAATGATAAAGAAAATATTCTAAACATGCATATTTAGACTAATTCCTGATTTCAAAGAGGCTAAATGATGAGCATAAAAATGATATGAAAGCTTGAATGTATTTGAGCATAAGTGTGATGCTACAAATTTGAAAGATGATTGTTATGGAGGAATGAAAGCTCTATTTATAGCAAAACCAGGGCAATGGATGGCCAGAATTGAAAGATTCAATCAAGGGTTGAGTTTGAAAGTTGGGGATCCATGTGCACAATTTGCACCAATGAAATGGTGACAAGTGTCAACATAGGGTTGGGTTGAGAGAAGGGGTTGGAGACATTGAATGCCTGAGAAGACCTCATGGTTATCTAGAGGCTAAGGGTCAAGTCTAAGTTAGGATTACCCACTGGATTAAGAGTTAATCCAAGGATAAACCTTTGTGCAAATATTTAAGAGATAATCATGGTCAAAGCATTAAAGGCCTGATGAGACCCTTGGGTTGGATGAAGGTTGAGTCAAAACAAATGTTTTAACCATGTAGGAGGGTTTGAGTTAACCATTAATGGTTATTGGAGACTTTGGGGGATTAAGTGGTTGAAAGTTGGAAGCCTTTAATGGTTATCAAAGACTTTGAGGAATTTAGTGGTTGAAGACTTGAAGCCTTTAATGGTTATCAAAGACTTTGAGGGTTTGAGAAGTGACTTCCCTTTGCTTAGGGATGTGACAAAGTTTAGAGAAGGGGTTAGGTTAATTAGAAGCGATTAGAAGATTCTAGAAGGGATTAGAAAGGGGTTTGGAATTTTGCAAGTGGATGGAGGGATAATAGGATTTAATTGAAATAAAGTATTTCATTCAATTTGGTTGCAATTTGGGGAAATTAAATAAATTAGATTTATTCAATTTAAGATAACTATTTAATTAAATTTGAATTTAATTAAAAGTGGATAGGGGGATTTAATTGAATAAAATGATTTATTCATTAAATGGGTATAGTGAATTTTATTTAAATAAATTGAGTAATTTACTTAATAAAATAGAGGAATGTGGGTAATTTAATTAAATTAGATTTAATCAAATAGAGAAATGAACATAAAATATTCATTTAGGAATATAGTCATTTTTATACGTCTACAGGTATGTTTTTTCTCTTCATGCATGTATTGTTTGTGGGAAGAATGTGAATCACAAGAGTGGGTTGACAAATGGTCTTGTAGACCGTTCCCATTGATTCATATCAAATTCCCAAAGCACTACAATTGAGCTAGATGGAGACATCAGTGGATTTTGACCATGTATCTTACCTAGTGGATTCAGGTGATTTTTTGAGTTAATTTTTTTTCAAGTATTCTATTTGGTTCATTTTGTTGTACATCATACTTTATTTTTGGTATTAATTAACACTTTATAAAATGCAGATCATGTGTATGCAGTTGTTGCAGAAGAGAACAATGAAGAAGGGACATATTACTATTTGTGTCGTTGTGTTGAACCAAAAAGAAAATCGACAACCACAATCATTGACAGAGAGGGTATTAAGAACCCAATAGGGTTTGTTGTCATGACAGAAACATGGCTTTGGAGATACCCTATCAAGAATTTTGATGTTTGGTTGTTCGAGGACTTTGAAACACAGACATATTCTTCATTTCTCTAACCTTGTTATTGCAACAAATATTCATTTGATGAAGTATCATGGTAGACCTCATAACAAGATTTTATGGAAAGTTCATGAATCTGACCATGAGGAAATACTTGACACAATACGGGTTAAAGCTGATCCTAAATGCTCGCTTGATTGATTCTACGGTTCAGTGTAGAATAATTTTGAGAATTTTGTTTAAATCATCGACGAATTGTTCTATATTCATTTTTTGTATATATAAATGCCCATGAGCTTATTTTTACATGTTTAGGGACATAATTTTGTATATTTAAATGCCAATGAGTTGATTTGTACATATGTACATGCCAAATTTTGTATATTAAAATGGCGATGAGCTGAATCGCACATATTGTAATGTCAAATTTTGTATAAAATCCCATGAGATGATTTGTATATTAAAATGACGATGAGTTGAATCGCACATATGGTAATACCAAAGTTTGTATAAAAACCCATGAGATGATTTGTAAGACATTTTTTTGTATAATCAAATAGCCAAGAGTTGATTTGACCATATTTAGAGGCAAGTTTTTGAATAATATGTGACAATGTTTTGTGACTATTTTGTGTATCAATATTTTGTGTCTATGTTTTGAGTATATGTGATGTGTCCCTGGTCAATCATGAGCATTCTTAATTCTTGTATAATCATGGAGAATTATTTGAGTCATTATCGGGTCAGGGGTCATACAATGAGACTAGATACAATTTGAGCAAAAATTATCATTGTTGTCAAAAAAATTGTCAAAAAAGTTGTCAAGCAACTTCTACATTGCATCGGTAGGGTATGACTCTCGACGTTTCAGTGCTTTGGGATGCACGACAGGGGCATGCCTAGCGTAAACTTGTGACCCAGACGCGCTCATGACATCAGTTTGTGCACATGACGAACCAAATCAATTCTAGCAAATCTCGCAACTTTGCATTGCATGCAACTGACGGTTTTTGCAACAGGCGAAAAAATGCTAAGGAATTGAAATGGCTCCGAGTCGTCAAAAATAGAGATAGGCAATTGTAGAGTAACCTCACGCGACCCCATGGGTTCAAATGGATTGAACATGTGTCCTGGAATTGAAGAAAAAGTTCATCAAATTTTGACAAATTTTTGGACTTAGGGCACTTGAGAGATCGCCCCGGTACGGTATGACTCTCGATGTTCATGTGCTTTGGGATGAACGACAAGGGCATGCCTAGTGTAAACTTGCCCACCTGGATGCGCTTGTGATGTCGATTTGTGCACATGATGAACTGAATCAATTCTAGCCAATCTTGCAACTTTGCATTGCATGCAACTAACGATTTTTACAGCAGGTGAAAAAATTCTACCAATTGAAAATGGCTCTGAGTCATCAAAAATTGAGATAGGCCATTGTAGAGGAGCCTCACGTGACCCCACAGGTTCAAACGGATCTACCATATGTGTCTTGGATTTGAATAAATAGTCCGTCAAATTTTGATAATTTTTTGGACTCAGGGCACTTGAGAGATCGCCTTGGTACGGTATGACTCTCGATGTTCCGGCACTTTGGGATGAACGAAAAAGGCATGCCTAGCAAAAACCTACCCACTTGGATGCGCTTGTAATGTCGATTTGTGCACATGATGAACTGAATCAATTCTAGCCAATCTTGCAACTTTGCATTGCATGCAACTGACAGTTTTTACAGCAGGTGAAAAAATGCTACCAATTGAAAATGGCTCTGAGTCGTCAAAAATCGAGATAGGCCATTATAGAGGAGTCTCACGTGACCCCACAGGTTCAAACGAATCTACCATATGTGTCCTGGATTTGAAGAAATAGTTCATCAAATTTTGATAATTTTTTGAACTCGGGGCACTTGAGAGATCGCCCTGATACGGTATGACTCTCGACATTCCAGCGCTTTGGAATGCATGACAGGGGCATGTCTAGCGTAAACCTTCCCACCTAGACGTGTTCATGATGTCGGCTTGTGCACACAACAAACCGAAACAATTCTAGCCAATCTTGCAACTTTGCATTGCATGCAACTGATGGTTTTTGCATCAAGCAAAAAAATGTTACCAATTGAAAATGGCTTTGAGTCGTCAAAAACCGAGATAGTCCATTATAGAGGAGCCTCACGCGACCCCACGAGTTCAAATGGATCGACCATATATATCCTAGATTTCAAGAAACAGTCCATCAAATTTTGACAATTTTTTGGACTCAGGGCACTTGAGAGATCGCACAGGTACGGTATGACTCTCAACATTTTGATACTTTGGGATGCATGAAAGGGGCATGCCTAGCATAAACCTTCCCACTTGAACGCGCTCATGACGTCAGTTTGTGCACATGACGAACCGAATCAATTCTAGCCAATCTTGCAACTTTGCATTGCATGCAACTGACAGTTTTTGCAGTAGGCAAAAAAATGCTACCAATTGAAAATGGCTCTGAGTCGTCAAAAACCAAGATAGGTCATTGTAAAGGAGTCTCGCGCGACCCCACAGGTTCAAATGGATCAACCATATGTGTCCTGGATTTGAAGAAATGGTCCATCAAATTTTGATAATTTTTTGGACTCGGGGCACTTGAGAGATCGCACTGGTATGGTATGACTCTCGACGTTCCGACACTTTGGGATGCGCGACAGGGGCATGCCTAGCGTAAACTTTCCCACCCGGACGTGCTCGCAATGTCGGTTTGTGCACATGATGAACAAAATTTGACCATTGCGAGTGTGAGGGTGCTCTTCCACCAAACACATATTGTTGTTTATATTCATATTGTTGATTTTTTTTGTTTATATTCATATTGTTGATTACATATGCAAATATTCATTTAAATTTATAAAAGGGCAGCCACCAAATACAATGAATACACATTAATGAACTGAATACAAGGAGTTTCGTAGGGTTAATTAAACATTTTAGAAATTTTATCAAATCATATTCCATGATTGCAATGTTTTATATCATATATTTTTGTTGTTTATATTCTTATTGTTGATTACATAGGCAAATGATCAATTAAATTTATAAAAGGACAACCACAAAATACAACGAATACAAAATAATGAACTCAGTACACATTTATTGGATCGAATATCGATATTTATATATATATAAAGGCATGTCTACCAAGTCAATACAAGTATTACAAAAATGTGGCATATGCCATGTCCAAATCGATATACAATAAAAATGTCAAATATACCTACATGTATTGGTCATTCTATGACCAAAACTAACACTACATGATCCTAAACTTGTGGTGGATCATCAAAATCAAGCCTCTTCGATGCAGTACGCGGCTCTGTAGATGGCTGCAAAAACACAATTCAAAAACCAAGTTAGAATTCTTTTGTAGAAAATAGTTCACAATTAACAACATAACTATGCATTTAACTATAATTCCTTTGCAATTGAAATGTAGATTACCTCATCGGCTGATCTAGGAGCTAATGTCTTTGCTCTCCTCTCCTTGTCACTCTTAGGAGTTTTCTTGAAGACATACTTAAATGGATCCACGTTATGGTCGTACCATGAAGGGGTCCATTGTAGATTAAATGTACAATTAATATAATGTACTAACATAAATATATCAAAAACACTTAAAAGCTATAATATAGAGAACAATAACGTACCTGTGCCTGAGATGCTTCTCCAATGGACTGAAGATGGCTCACCATCGATGTAGAAACTATCGCTATTACCTATACAAAAAATGTTCAAAGATTAAATACAATTAATATAATGATAAGTATTGAATGTTAAAAATAATTAATTTTACATATCCAACAAAAGTGTACCAGATCCTGAGATGCTTCTCCAGTGCACGGAGGAGGGTTCGCCATTGATGAGATAGGTATGGATATTTCCTGTATGAAAAACTTATAAGATTATAATATATCACAAGTTCACATGTACGCGTGCATATAATCATGAAATCAATAAAATAAAGTAGAGATACATACCTCTGCCCTCTCTTGATCCATGGGCGAATCAGGTGCATTCAACAAATCCACATAGCTCAATGGTTGTTGTACATGTAAAATAGATAAAAAACACTAATCAATCTACAAACCCCAACTAATACTTGATTTCAATATTTTCAAACAATTGTACAACTAAAAATGTGTTCAATTACCTTCTTCCCACATTTTGGCATCTTTGAGGAATTATTTTTCTTAGGACGAGCCCTAGACGCGAAGGGGGTACCCTAAAAAAACAAAATTAACATGAGATATTAGTACACATAATAAATTAAACATAATTTTAAAAATCTAAAATGAAATGACTTGCATATTCCATCAAAACAATACATAAAAAGGGTTGTACAAAATATGATACCGTATACCCTTGTAGGCCAAAATCGATCACTGAGAGCATGATGTCATCAATCTGGGACATTTCATCCCCTGTCAACACCTACAAACCAAAAATTGGACCAAACATTAAAGATAGTTAGTATATCTTGTATTTTTTTGAATTCAAAGTGTACCATTCTATTTTAACATGTTACAAAATTTATACCTCAGGCATCGAAGTTGCAACTATAGTAACTAGGGGAGGAGTATGGGATATTGTTGTTGCATCCTGAAATGCATATTATTTGTCTCAATTTAAATCGATGTATAAATGAAAATTCATTTATGTAATTACAAATTTAAAGTGACTGATAAATAAAATGCTATGAATTCAAATCAACACACCTGTGTCTGTCGCTCATGGGCAAACACCATGTCCATCACCTCATATGTCAGCGTGAATTCCTCAGTCGTGCAGGCCTGACATCTACTCCCGCAAATCGTGCATAGATGAGATGAGGATCCATTTGCACCGGCTACATCATCTATCCCCGAGCATATCCCCGAGAAACTGACACACATATGCTGGATGGGTTTTTTGTTACCACCTAATGGCTCATCATTCAATACAATAGGGTGTGCTAATGACGTCCCATGCTGGATGATGGCACCAGTCAACGTTGTGGCCGCATGAAGAGTCTGTAACTCCATCGACTCTTTCAACTCTATTAGGACAGTCTGATACACCTTGGGTTTGGGTGCTAGGGGGCAGCGACTCTCCGCAGGTAATCGCCTATGGGCTCCAGGTCTATCTTGGGTAGAGCCACCACCTCTATCATGGAACTCTCATGTCAAAATAGTTTGGGCGCACATTGAGCACAAACTCACAATATACTTTTCTCAAAAAATATAGTGGCACCTCATAATTATTACAAGGTGGATCATCAAAGACCATCCACCACCTCTGTCAAAAAAGATTCTTCATCTGCACATTGGTATACCAATGTATGGGAAACCTCTTTGCACTAAGAGGTAATGACTGACCAGTTTTGAGATCAACAAAAAAGGCACATATTTGTTGTTTAGTAATATTTTTGGTTTTTACTCCATTGTATGATAGCCCATCGGCATAGAATTGACGACGCCTATCCCTAAAGCTTCCCCATTTAGTAATTTGTGTGGAAACAACTATGGCACCACTAGTTAATGTTTCTAGGCTAGTGGCGAGGGATTGATGATGCTCAAGTTCAAATGTTTTCAATTTAACAATCAGTCTATTGATTTTAGATGTATTTTGTCCTAATTGATTAATTCATTGCTCCTGTGTTTCGAGTGTGTGGTCAAAAGGAGAAATTGGGGTTGTTCTTGTGGGTTTTCAGAAGGTGCATTTGGTTGTTCTTGTTGTGGATTAGAAGAATTTGGTTTTTGAAACAAAAAATGAAAAAACCTAATCAAAATTAATGAAATTAAATTCAAAATATAAAACAAATTGAACAAACGGGAAAGAAAGACAAAAATAAACAAAAACTAACCTTGATCCATAGCCTGGAGGAGAAATTTAGCATGTTGTTTGCGGTTTAGGAGAGGAAATGAAAAAAAAAAATGAAGTAAAAACGCGTTATTCACGGATAAATGAGACCCTGTTTTTTTTTTAACTTTTTTTAACAGGCACCATGTACGCGGTTATCTTTGGATTATTAGCGCGTACGCGCTCATTTCCTTATGAGTAGCACGTACACGCTCATTTTTCTAAGCGTACACGCTCATTTTCCTAGGCGAAGCGCGTACGTGCTACCTTCTCTAGGCTCGGGAATAACAAACCTAAGCGTGTGCCCGGTGAATTCAAATTTTAGAACCACGTACACGCTGCTTGTTTTTCCATGTTTTTTTTGGGTGGTGTCCATTTTTCTGACCACCATCTTTGTGCACATACCCCTGCATCATATACATCTCCATCCCCTTGACAGGCAAAGATATCTCGTGATCTGTTTCCTTCCCCTAGAGGGAAATGAATAGAATAGGGTCCTATGTTGTATGCCTATATGGCAATTTTGAACATATGTTTTGTATTACAAATATGTGAAATTCTATGTCCATATGGCTTTTGATAGGCTCCTATTTGACTTTATTGAATACCATGTTGTATGCCTATATGGCAATTTTAAACATATATTTTGTATTACAAATATGTGACATTCTATGTCCATATGGCTTTTGGCAAGCCCCTATTTGACTTTATTGGATATCATGTTGTATGCCTTTATAGCAATTTTGAACATATGTTTTGTTTTATGAATACGTGAAATTCTATGTCCATATGGCTTTTGGCAAGCCTATTTGTCTGTATTGGATATATTTGATAGTTCTAACGGTATACAATGTTGCATGGATTTGTAGCTTTTTGGTTAATGCAAATCATTTATCATGGTTATCCATAATTGCAGTACAAATGATTAAATGAATAATTGCACAAAGTTTATTGTTACTTAAGCTTTGAACCTAAATATGTGTTTGTAATCTAAGACACAAGCTTATGGAGATCAACACAAATTCAATAGTTATAGTCGAAATAAGACTATATAAAGGATACATGGAAAGAACCAAAATTAGACAATGTAAGACATCATTGTACCAATACCCATTCTAAAAAAATTGCATAGCCCATATACTTCTATTCATCTAATGCATGCACTTAAGCGATTTCGCTGCTAGGGTGTGGCCCGCAACGATCGGGCGAGTTGAAGAGCAAAAAGAAGGCATTTCTAGCATAAACCCAGCCACCCCGACGTGTATGATCTGACAGTTTGGTGTTGCAACAAGCGGATTAAAAGATGGGGCATTGTGCAACTTTTCATTGAACTCATCTGACGCTTTTTGTCACAACCAAGAAAGTGTCTCCACGAGCAACTGGATCCAAGTCTACTGAAACCGAAAGAGGCTTTTTTAGAGTGCTATAACATGGCCCCATAGGATCAGACGGCTTGTTCTTATGATTAACGAGTGCTGAGAAACGCGATGCCAAATATTGAAAATTTTGAGCAACTTGACCACTTAGGCGATTTCGCTGCCAGGGTGTGCCCCGCAACAATCGGGTGAGTTGCAGAGAAAAAAGAAGGAATTCCTAGCATAAACCCGGCCACCCCGACACGTACGACCTAACAGTTCGGTGTCGCGACGAGCGGATTGAAAGATGGGGCATTGTGCAACTTTTGATTGAACTCATCTGACGTTTTTTTGTCGCAACCGAGAAAGCGTCGCCATGAGCAACTCGATCCAAGTCTACTGAAACCAAGAGAGGATTTTTTAAAATGCCATAACATGACCCTATAGGATCAGATGGCTCATTCTTATGACTAATGGGCACCGAGAAACGTGATGCCGAATATTGACAACTTTGAGCAACTTGAGCACTTAGGCAATTTCATTGCTAGGGTGTGGCCTGCAATGATTGGGCGAGTTGGAGAGCAAAAGGAAGGCATTCCTAGCGTAAACCTGGCCACTGCAATGCATACGAGTTGACGATTCAGTGTCACGGCAAGCGGATTGAAAGACGGGGCATTGTGCAACTTTTCATTGAACTCATCTGATGCTTTTTGCCGCAACCGAGAAAGCGTCGCCACGAGCAACTGGATCCGACTCTACCAAAACCGAGAGAGAATTTTTTAGAGTGCCATAACATGACCCCATAGGATCAGACGTCTTGTTCTTATGATTAAAGGGCGTCGAGAAACGCGATGTCGAATATTGACAACTTTGAGCAAATTGAGCACTTAGATGATTTCGTTGCCAGGGTGTGGCCCGCAACGATCGGGCAAGTTGGAGAGAAAAACGAAGGCATTCCTAGCGTAAACTCGGGCACCCAACACATAAGAGCTAAAGGTTTGGTGTTGCGACGAGCGAATTGAAAGATGGGGCATTGTGCAACTTTTCATTGAACTCATCTGACGCTTTTTGTCACAACTGAGAAAGTGTCGCCACGAGCAACTGGATTCGAGTCTACCAAAACTGAGAGAGGCTTTTTTAGAGTGCCATAACACGACCCCGTAAGATCAAATGACTCATTCTTATGATTAACGAGCATCGAAAAATGCGATGGGGTGAACTCACAATACTGGTTCCCACTTTTTGACCAACTTTGACACTTAGATGAACATTTTGCAAAAAACCTTCACTTTCTGACACATATAACTTTTAAACTGTTAAGAATTTGAAGATGATGTAAACTAGTGATTTGTAACATCTTTTTTTTAGATTCTAAATATAGTTTTTTCAAATTTTTTTGAATAAAACTTTATTAAGTTTTCCATCTCCCTCTAAAGTAGTTTTTTACAACAAACAACATTTTTTAAGAGTGATGTGCATCTCGAAACGTATAATTTTTTTTCTATATATGATAAAAACTTATATTTGTTAAATTTTGGTTTGTAACATCAATACCGAGGGCATGCAGTTGGTTTGATAGTGATATGTTGAATATTTTTTATTTTTTTAATGTTTTAAGTCCGACTAATTATAATTTAGATATAGGTGTACGTTTGAACACATAACTTGTTCTATATATATCAAAATTCAGTTTTATTGTTTTTGTTAGAAAGAAGACATCAATACCTAGTGCATAGATATTTTTCAGAATTTTTTTGAATTAGTTTACTATTTTTTCCATTGCATTGAACAAAGAAGTTCATGTTCGGTGAAAAACCTACATTCATAAAAAATAAAATAAAAGTATATTAATGAAATTAAATATATTAAAAATTATACTATTTGGAAAGCTTATAATATGGACTAAATCCTTAAGAAAAAAAAACTTCTAAATGAATTCGTTTGACCCCTCAAAAACTAATGTAAAACTGATTTTTTATCAGCATTTGATAGATGCAAATGAGACTCCATTGCAAGTATGATTTAGAAGTAGAGAGGTTCTATCCAAGAAATTTTGATCTAAGAGCCTTTGATCTAACTGTCTTCAATTAATTACTTCAAATGGGACCTCTTAAAGCTTGAATCATTATATTTTCTAAAAAATGTATGATTTCAGCAAAAATCAGGATGTACCAAAAAGTGGGAACCAGCTTTGTGAGTTCACCCGATGCCAAATATTGACAACTTTGAGCAACTTGAACACTTGGGCGATTTCGTTGCCTTAAGGGTGTGGCCCACAACAATTGGGCGAGTTGGAGAGCAAAAAGAAGGATTTCTTAGTGTAAACCCGGCCACCCCAATGCGTACAAGCTGAAGGTTTGGTGCTGCGACAAGCGGATTGAAAGATGGGGCATTGTGCAACTTTTCATTGAACTCATTTGATGTTTTTTGTCGCAACCAAGAAAGCATCGCCATGAGCAACTGGATCTGAGTCTACTAAAACCGAGAGAGGCTTTTCTAAAGTGCCATAACACAACCCTATAGGATCAAATGACTCATTCTTATGATTAATGAGCATCAATAAACATGATGTCGAATATTGACAACTTTGAGCAACTTGAGCACTTAGGCGATTTTGCTGCTAGGGTGTGGCCCACAATGATCGGGCGAGTTGGAGCGAAAAAAGAAGGGATTCCTAGCATAAACCCAAGCACCTTGATGTGTACGAGCTAACGGTTCGGTGTCACGACGAGCGGATTGAAAGATGTGTCATTGTGCAACTTTTCATTGAACTCATCTAACGCTTTTTGTCGCAACCAAGAAAGCGTCGCCACGAGCAACTGGATCCGAGTCTACCAAAACTAAGAGAGACTTTTTTAGAGTGCCATAACATGACCCCGTAGGATGAGATGACTCATTCTTATGATTAATGGGCGTCAAGAAACACGATGTCGAATATTGACAACTTTGAGCAACTTCAGCACTTAGGCGATTTCGCTACCAGGGTGTGGCCCGCAACGATTGGGTGAGTTGGAGAGAAAAAAGAAGGCATTCCTAGTGTAAAATCGAGAACCCCGACATGTACAAGTTGACAATTCGGTGCTACGACGAGCGGATTGAAAGATGGGGCATTGTGTAACTTTTCATTGAACTCATCTGACGCTTTTTGTCGCAATCGAGAAGCGTCGCCATGAGCAATTGGATCCGAGTCTACCGAAATTGAGAGAGGATTTTTTAGAGTTCCATAACATGACCCTATAGGATTAGATGGCTCATTCTTATGATTAACAAGCACCGAGAAACGTGATTCTGAATATTAACAATTTTTAGCAACTTGAGCACTTAGGCGATTCCGCTGTTAGGGTGTGGCCCGCAACGATCGGGTGAGTTGGAGAGAAAAAAGAAGGAATTCCTAGTGTAAACCCAGCCACCACAACACGTACAAGCTGACGGTTTGGTGTCGCGACGAGCGGATTGAAAGATGGAGCATTGTGCAACTTTTCATTGAACTCATCTGATGATTTTTGCCGCAACCGAGAAAGCGTCGCCACGAGCAACTGGATCCTACTCTACCAAAACCGAGAGCGGCTTTTATAGAGTGCCATAACATGACCCCATAGGATCAGATAGCTCATTCTTATGATTCACGAGCGCTGAGAAACACGATGCCGAATATTGACAACTTTGAGCAACTTGAGCACTTAGGCAACTTCGCTGCTAGGGTGTGGCCCACAACAATCGGACGAGTTGGAGAGAAAAAAGAAGGTATTCCTAGCGTAAACCCAGCCACCCCAACGCGTACGAGCTAACAGTTCAGTGCCGCGACAAGCGGATTAAAAGATGGGGCATTGTGCAACTTTTCATTAAACTCATCTGATGCTTTTTGTCGCAACTGAGAAAGTGTCGCCACGAGCAATTGGATCTAATTCTATCGAAACCAAGAGATGCTTTTTTAAAGTGTCATAACACAACCCCGTAGGATCAAACGGCTCATTCTTATGATTAATGGGCACCGAGAAACACGATGCCGAATATTGACAACTTTGAGCAACTTGAGCACATAGGAGATTTCGCTGCTAGGGTGTGGCCCGCAATGATCGGGCGAGTTGGAGAGCAAAAAGAAGGCATGTCTAGTGTAAACTCAGCCACCCCAACGCGTACGAGATGACAGTTCAGTGTCGCGACAAGCGGATTGAAAGATGGGGCATTGTGCAACTTTTCATTGAACTCATCTGACGCTTTTTGTCACAACCAAGAAAGCATCACCATGAGCAACTAGATTCAACTCTACCGAAACTAAGAGAGGATTTTTAGAGTGCCATAACATGACCCCATAGGATCAAACATCTTATTCTTATGATTAAAGGGCACCAAGAAACGCAATGTCGAATATTGACATCTTTGAGCAACTTGAGCACTTAGGCGATTTCGCTGCCAGGGTGTGGCTCGCAATGATCGGGCGAGTTGGAGAGAAAAAAGAAGACATTCCTAGCGTAAACCCAGGCACCCCGACACATACAAGTTGATGGTTTGGTGTCGCAACGAGTGGATTGAAAGATGGGGCATTGTGCAACTTTTCATTGAACTCATCTAGGCTTTTTGTCGCAACCGAGAAAGTGTCGCCACGAGCAACTAGATCTAATTCTACCAAAACCGAGAGAGGCTTTTTTAGAGTACCATAACATGACCCCGTAGGATCAAATGACTCATTCTTATGATTAATGAGCACTGAGAAATGCAATGCCGAATATTGACAACTTTGAGCAACTTGAGCACTTAGGCGATTTTGCTGTCAAGGTGTGGCCCACAATGATCGAGCGAGTTGGAGAGAAAAAAAAAGGCATTCCTAGCGTAAACCCAGCCACCCTGATGCATATGAGCTGATGGTTTGGTGTCATGACAAGCGGATTGAAAGATGGGGCATTGTGCAACTTTTCATTGAACTCATCTGACGTGTTTTGTCGCAACTGAGAAAGCATCACCACAAGCAACTGGATCCAAGTCTACCGAAACTGAGAGAGGCTTTTTTAGAGTGCCATAACATGACCCTACAGGATCAAACGGCTCATTTTTATGATTAATGAGCACTGATAAACGCGATGCCAAATATTGACAACTTTGAGCAACTTGAGCACTTAGGCGATTTCGCTGCTAAGGTGTGGCCCACAATGATCGGGCGAGTTGGAGAGCAAAAAGAAGGCATTCCTAGCGTAAACCCAAGCACCTTGATACGTACAAGCTGACGGTTTGGTGCCGCGATGATCAGATTGAAAGATGTGTCATTGTGCAACTTTTCATTGAACTCATCTGACGCTTTTTGTCACAACCAAGAAAGTGTCGCCACGAACAACTGGATCCAAGTCTACCGAAACTGAGAGAGGATTTTTTAGAGTGCCATAACACGACCCCATAAGATTAGATGACTCATTCTTATGATTAACGGCCACCGATAAATGCAATGTCAAATATTGACAACTTTGAGCAACTTCAGCACTTAGGTGATTTTGCTGCCAAGGTGTGGCCCGCAACGATCGGGTGAGTTGGAGAGAAAAAAGAAGGCATTCCTAGTGTAAACGTGGGAACCCCAATGCGTACGAGCTGACAGTTTGGTGCCGCGACGAGCAGATTGAAAGATGGGGCATTGTGCAACTTTTCATTGAACTCATCTAACACTTTTTGTTGCAACTAAGAAAGCATCGTCACGAGCAACTGGATCTGAGTCTACCGAAACCGAGAGAGACTTTTTTAGAGTGCCATAACATGACCTTGTAGGATCAGACGACTCATTCTTATGATTAAAGGCAACGAGAAATGCGATGCCGAATATTGACAACTTTGAGCAACTTGAGCACTTAGGCGATTTCGCTGCTAGGGTGTGGCCCGCAACGATCAGACGAGTTGGAGAGAAAAACAAAGGCATTCCTAGCATAAACCTGGCCCGCAACTTTTCATTGAACTCATATGACGCTTTTTGTCGCAACCGAGAAAGCATCGCCACGAGCAACTGGATTTGAGTCTATCGAAACCAAGAGAGGCTTTTTTAGAGTGCCATAACACAACCCTATAGGATCAAATGACTCATTCTTATGATTAAAAGGCATCGACAAACGTGATGCCAAATATTGACAACTTTGAGCAACTTGAGCACTTAGGAGATTTCACTGCTAGGGTGTGGCCTACAATGATCAGATGAGTTGGAGAGCAAAAAGAATGAATTCCTAACGTAAACCCGACCACCCCGACATGTACGAGCTGACGGTTTGGTGCCGCGATGAGCGGATTGAAAGATGGGGCATTGTGCAACTTTTCATTGAACTCATCTAACATTTTTTGTCGCAACTGAGAAAGCATCGCCACGAGAAACTGGATCCGAGTCTACCGAAACTGAGAGAGGATTTTTTAGAGTGCCATAACATGACCCCGTAGGATCAGACAACTCATTTCTTATGATTAACGAGTGCCGAGAAACACAATGTCGAATATCGATAACTTTGAGCAACTTGAGCACTTAGGCGATTTCGCTGCTAGGGTGTGGCCCGCAATGATCAGACAAGTTGGAGAGAAAAATGAAGGCATTCCTAGCATAAACCCAGCCACCCCGACGGGTACCAACTGACAATTTGGTGCCGTGACAAGCGGATTGAAAGATGGGGCATTGTACAACTTTTCATTGAACTCATTTGATGCTTTTGTCGTAACCGAGAAAGTGTTGCCACAAGCAACTGGATCTGAGTTACCAAAACCAAGAAAGGTTTTTTTAGAGTGCCGTAACACGACCCTGTAGGATAAGACATCTCATTCTTATGATTAATGGGCGTCGAGAAACCGAATATTGACAACTTTGAACAACTTTAGCACTTAGGCTATTTCACTGCTAAGGTGTGGCCCGCAACGATCGGGTGAGTTGGAGAGAAAAAAGAAGGCATTCCTAGTGTAAACCCAGCCACCCCGATGCGTATGAGCTAACAATTCGATGTTGCGATGAGCGGATTGAAAGATGGGGCATTGTGCAACTTTTCATTGAACTCATCTAACACTTTTTGTCACAACTAAGAAAGTGTCGCCACGAGCAACTGGATCCGAGTCTATCGAAACCGAGAGAGGCTTTTTTAGAGTGCCATAACACGACCCCGCAAGATCAGATGGCTCATTCTTATGGTTAACAAGCACCGAGAAACGCATTTCCGAATATTGACAACTTTGAGCAACTTGAGCACTTAGGTGATTTCGCTGCTAGGGTGTGGCCCGCAACGATCGAACGAGTTGGAGAGAAAAAAGAAGGCATTCCTAGCGTAAACCCAGCCACCCCAACACATACGAGCTGACAGTTCGGTGCCGCGATGAGCGGATTGAAAGATGGGGCATTGTGGAACTTTTCATTGAACCCATCTGACACTTTTTGTCGCAACCGAGAAAGTGTCGCCACGAATAATTGAATCCTAGTCTACCTAAACCGAGAGATGATTTTTTAGAGTGCCATAACACGATCCCATAGGATCAAATGAATAATTCTTACATGTCACTAACATCGAGAAAAACGATGCCGAATTTTGACAATTTTTCACACAAAACAAGACAAAAACACAATTGTTTATATTACAATGCCTCGAGTAGTCAAAAATACAAGTCATGTACATATATCCAAATAAGATTGATATTACAATTTTTTACATTTACATTTAATTCAATGAACCATCTGGATATTCTCTACTCTTTATCATGTCTAGTATGGCCTCATGGTCAAACTCGCGAACCTTCCATAGGTTCTTGTTTAGTGGTCTACCCCCATATCTGATCAAATGAACATTTGAAGCTACAACAAGGTTAGAATAATGAAGAATCTTCCTATGTGTGTCGAAGTCCTCGAACAACCATTTTTTAGTGCAGCTCATTTGGCTAGTGCCAAATATGGCGCTAGCCAAATGACTTCCATTGAAAAATTCTAACCTTTGATAATTTTCTACTCTATACCCTATAGTTTGATAGCCACAACCATAAAAATTAAACCATTTCAAACCTATAACAAATACCCTAGATTGTATGACCAAATATGCTAAATCCTCGACCTTATACAATAACCATAGACCCTATAACCCAATATGCTAAACCATATGAGGTCGCTATGGGTCGTATGGTGTCCTAAGGGGTCATATGGTGTCCTATGGGGTCATACGACACCATATGACCCCTTAGGTGTCGTTAGGGATCATATTGTGTCTTAACGAGTCATATGGTGTGTTATGACCCCTTAAGACACCTAATGACCGCTTAGGACACCATACAACCCATAATGACACCATATGGTGTCCTAAGGGGTCATAGGACACCATATGACCCCTTAGGACACAATGTGAACCCTAACGACACGTAAGGGGTTATATGGTATCGTAAGGGGTCATAGGACACTATATAACCCGTTAGGACACCATATGACCCCTTAGGACACCATATGACCATAATGACACTATATGGTGTTCTAAGGGGTCACATGGTGTCCTAAGGAATCATATTATGTCCTATGACCCCTTAGGACACAATATGGTGTCGTAAGGGGTCATATGGTGTCCTATGACACCTTAGGACACAATATGGTGTCGTTATGGGTCATATGGTGTCCTAAAGGGTCATATGGTGTCTTATGGGGTCATAGGACACCATATGACCCCTTAGGTGTCGTTAAGGATCATATTGTGTCTTAACGGGTCATGTTGTGTGTAATGAACCCTTAGGACACCATATGACCCATAATGACACCATATGGTGTCCTAAGGGTCATAGGACACCATATGATCCCTTAGGACACAATGTGAACCCTAACAACATGAAAGGGGTTATATGGTATCCTAAGGGGTCATATGACACTATATGACCTGTTAGGACACCATATGACCCCTTAGGACACCATATGACCCATAACGACACTATATGGTGTTCTAAGGGGTCACATGGTGTCCTAAGGGGTCATATTGTGTCCTATGACCCCTTAGGACACCATATGATCCTTTAGTACACAATATGGTGTCGTAAGGGGTCATACGGTGTCCTATGACCCCTTAGGACACCATATGACCCCTTAGGACACCATATGACCCCTTAGGACACAATATGGTGTCATTATGGGTCATATGGTGTCCTATGGGGTCATAGGACACCATATGACCCCTTAGGTGTCATTAGGGATCATATTGTGTCTTAACGGGTCATATGGTGTGTTATGATCCCTTAAGACACCATATGACCCCTTAGGACACCTTATGTTGTCATTATGGGTCATTTGGTGTCCTAAGGGGTCATATGGTGTCCTATGGGATCATAAGACACCTAATGACTGCTTAGGACACCATACGACCCATAATGCCACTATATGATGTTTTAAGGGGTCATATGGTGTCCTAAGGGGTCATCTGGTGTCCTATGACCCCTTAGGACACCATATGACCCCATAGGACACAATATGGGGTTGTCAAGGGTCATAGTGTCATCATGGGTCGTATTGTGTCCTATGACCCCTTAGAACACATTATGGTTTTGTTATGGGTTGTATGGTGTCCTAAGGGGTAATAAAGGACACCATATGTCCCCTTAGGTGTCGTTAGGGATCATATTGTGTGTTAACGGGTCATATGGTGTGTTATGACCCCTTAAGACACAATATGACCCCTTAGGACACCTTATGTTGTCATTATGGGTCATATGGTGTCCTATGGGATCATAAGACACCTAATGATTGCTTAGGACACCATATGACCCATAATGACACCATATGGTGTCCTAAGGGGTCATATAGTGTCCTAAGGGGTCATAGGACACAATATGACCCCTTAGGACACAATGTGAACCCTAACGACACGTAAGGGGTTATATGGTATCTTAAGGGGTCATAGGACACTATATGACCCATTAGGATACCATATAACCCATTAGGACACCATATGACCCATAACGACACTATATGGTGTTCTAAGGGGTCACATGGTGTCCTAAGGGGTCATCTAGTGCCCTATGACCCCTTAGGACACAATATGGTGTCGTTATGGATTGTATGGTGTCGTAAGGGGTCATATGGTGTCCTATGACCACTTCGGACACCATATGACCCCTTAGGACACAATATGGTGTCGTTATGGGTCGTATGGTGTCCTAAGGGGTCATATGGTGTCCTATGGGATCATAGGACACCATATGACCTCTTAGGTGTCGTTAAGGATCATATTGTGTCTTAACGGGTCATATGGTGTGTTATGACCCCTTAAGACACCATATGACCCCGTAGGACACCTTATGTTGTCATTATGGGTCGTATGGTGTCCTAAGGGGTCATATGGTGTCCTAAGGGATCATCGCACACCATAAGACCATACTGACTCCATATAGTGTACTAGGGGGTCATATGGTGTCCTAAGGGGTCATAGGACACCATACGAACCATACTGACACCATATGGTGTACTAAGGGTTCATATGGTGTCCTATGACCCATTAAGACATCGTATGGTGTCGTTATGGGTTTTATGGTGTCCTAAGGGGTCATATGGTGTGTCCTATGACCACTTAGGACAACATATGGTGTCGTTATGGGTCCTATGGTAACCTAAGAGGTCATATGGTATCCCATGACCCCTTAGGACACCATATGACCCCTTAGGTGTCGTTAGGGGTCATATCGTGTCCTAAGGGGTCATATGGTGTCCTATGACCCCTTAGGACCTAGAGAGAGCAGGGAGTGAGGAAGAAATTGAGGGAAAGAGGTGAGAGAGGGAATTAGATGGGTGTAAGGATGGAGAGGGAGATAGCTTGAGGGATAGGAGAATAAGGGAATTGTGAGAGCTAGAGAGGGGAAGGACAAAGAAAAGTATGTATCTATAAGAATGAAGAGCCCGAGAAGAGGTAAGGGGAGAGAGAATATGAGATCTAGTTCATAGAGAGATGGAACTACGAGGGAAGGGAGATAAAGAAGGGACGGGTGAGATGGGGGTTTCTATATACACATTTGGAACTCTCCCTATTTGGCATCGCCAAATGTGGAATATGGACCACATTTGGCGCATGCCAAATGGGAAAATCCATTCATCATATTTGGTGCATGCCAAATAGGGTGAGCACCATATTTGGCGCACACCAAATGGGCCGCTTTGGGAAACACCAAAACTATGGGTTGGATTTGACTTGGGCATCCAACCCAAAGGTTTGGATGACCATTTCAGGCTAGAGACGTGTTTTTATCATAACATTGAAAATTTTGACATATTTTTTATCGTGCTCTCCGTCAGGTTTGCACGTGTTTCAATGAAGTTAAAAAAAAATACCGTTGTAAACTTGAGCTCCCTCTTAGCTATCCAACAATGTAATTTATTTCAAATTTTGATTTCGTTAAGTCTTTCATCTATAATTTTTTTTGTCAGTGTGTCTGTTTTTTGTCAAAAACCAATATGCACTATTTTGGGTATAGATTTTTACACATTCATTAGATTTTGAAAAAACTTACATTTTAGAAACTAGACTCCATTCTACACGTTTAAAAAAAAAAAATTGATTTTTGATTAGTTTATAATGTTATTAGGGGGGATCACGCTCAAAATTCTATTTTTCAGGATGTGTCCACTTCGAAAATTAGTAAAAAATCATATACTCATTAAAAAATTAGCTGAAAAATCTGGCATAAACTACAAGGTGTTAGCTACTCACTGAAGTGATTTTCAAAATTCAAAAAAAAAGTTAACATTTTAGGGGGGCCACAACAGACGCTATGTTATGTTTTTTGCATAAAAATAGGACCACTTTTTGTGGCCCCCCTTTTTGAAGCCCTTAATCTCCACCATTTTCAAAACAAATTAGTAGTTTAGAAAGTAAACTCGAAGCACTCCGACTCTTGTTCTTGTTGCATCTTCAAATTTGGAGTGTAATTAGGTTCAATTTGTCGTTATTGTTCAGACTTTGCTGATTTCAAAAAAAAAAATTATCTTAAGACCCCCTTTTGGTACCACAACTTGGTGCACATACCCCTTAGTCCTAAATTACTAAACAATATGAAAGATTTAAGCCATTCTTTGACCATGTGATATTACACACTATGCACATGAGCACAATGGCATTGCATTAGAATCTCATAACACTAGTGATAACCTTCATCAATCATCTACTAGCATTATATAATCTCAATATTTTTTATATTTTTTTTAAATGTTAATCCTTCCAAGGGATGACACAACTCTAATCAAATTTCAAATCTATAGATAATCTAAACATTAAGTTAAAATTTAATATGAATTGATTGGTTTGGGCTTTTAAATTAAATTATAGTTCTTTCTAATCGTGTTTTTAGTACTACTATCATAATTGTGTCTTATTTTGCAATTGGGTTAGTCCAAAAATAATCATTCAAATTTATACTTAGTAATTTTAGAATCATAATCATTCATACTCTGAACTAATTATGATATAAGATATTGTTATAAAATGTGACAATTAATTTGAGTTGATCATAATCATTCGACACTAAAACTAAAATTAATCTAGGTTATTTCATTCAGGATCATAATTCACAAGGCTCTAAGATTTATAACCTAATACGAGCTTAAACAAAAAATGGGAAAGATTAGGGAATTACATTTATGCCCCTCTTAGGGATTTCCCCCTCGAAGGTGGAATTTAAAAATAATAATGGGTATATAAATTGCATTTATCGGGTTTCTTCACAAGTTTCCAAACTAGTCCTATTTTAGTCCCAATGCACCCTAACCTGTGAGTAATGATATAATTTAAAAGTGAAAATATGTGTGAATGCAATGTTTGGGTTAGTTCTACCTAAACCTTAATATCAACATACATATATAAGAAAGACTCATCAAGTACATGATTTATTTTGAGAAGGTGCTTTGTCAACCTATACACATATATGGTATCAGGTAATCTACATAGGTGAGATGATAAAATAATTTTGTAGGTTGCTAGACTTATTTTCTCAATAATTTAAAGGGGGACTATATCTCTATGATTTTAATATTCCCTTTTAGGTTTCACTCTCATAAATACTCTATCTCCAAACAACATTAAAACACAAAAAGAAAGAACTTTTATAACTTTCCTCTACTTAAACCTTCGTTTGAGCTTGATAAAGTGGATGATGCACCCAAACCTTGATGAATCTTCATTTATCTCCAGAGGATCTTATTGGTGTGCTCAAATAGATAAGATGATAGTGTATGGTTTCTCTTCAATTTGACAACAACGGAGTGGTTTTATTCAAAGGTATTTAGGATGGTTTGATTCAAAGATGAGTTGTGGATGCAGGATCAAGGGTTAGGATAGATGAGTTTGATTTCATACAATACTTGTGGATGGAGGATGGTTTGATTCACCGATGAGTTTGTTTTCATGCTTAGAAGAATTAGGAGACAATGAAGATGGATTCATTTGCTCCTTATTTTTTTTCTTTATGAAATTTTTATTGATCTGTATTAAATATTCATGTGGCATAATTAATAAATTATATCTTTATATTCATAAGAAACAACTATTTAATTTTTGTTACTCTTATAGTCTATTAATTTCCTTGAGAGTGTCCAACACCATTTTCATGTGTGAAATAAGTTGAATCTAAATTGTAATCATAATCATTTGAATCATGTGGAATATCTTAGAAATATTACAATCATGAGAAATATTTTACATTAGTAACATGTGATCAAAAACTCTTAGTGTAATTGAATTATTATCGCAATCATATCTAGAAAACGTATTAAATTTTTTTTAATCAATATTGTAGGGTAGTGGAAAATGCAAAATATGCACGCTTCCCAAGTGGGGGAGCCATCAAAATACTATAAAGTATATAGATAGGTATGTAAAGTACAAAAAGTTCTAAATCTCAGCCAATAATATTAGATTTATTATCATCTAATAAAATATTTTCATCTTATTTACCTATTTACAACCACTTTCAATATTTTGAATTTCAACATGATATGATGTCATTGAATGTGATTGATATATGTAGAATAAAAGAAAGGAACTTTATACAATTATTGTTGTACTTGTGGATTTAGATTCACTTATTCTATTTTAATAATCTAATTTTTCTTTTGAACCCATATAAAAGTCTAGCACCTTTAAAAGAGGTAGAAATGAGATCAATGAATGTTGTTTTCTTATTTTTCATTGAAGCATAAGGACAAAAACATCCTTGCTTTGGTACATATGAAAGAATGAACACATTATTCTTTCTTTGTTGGAGGACAATAGTTATAAGTTGCTTTTTGTGCTAGAAGAGTATTACGAGACAATGAAGAGGGCTTCATTTTCTCCTAATTTTTCCTTTTAACATTTTCTTTATTCTTTTATTGCCCAAGTGTTTTGATATAATTAATCAATTATATCTTCAAGGTTTCACATGGAGATTCTATTTGATGTTCCTTATCTTTGATGTCATAACAAATATATTTTCTAGTGACAACATAATTTCCAATTTTGATGTTGTTGACTTGAAAATAGGTACATGTGTATCTCTCATCACTTTCACACTTTTCTCTTCACAACAATATTTTAGATATGATGTATCATAGAGGGTATGTCATTTAATTATTGTAAGTAAGGTCTCTAAAGTAAAGTATAAAATCTAGTCAATGAAGGAATGATATAGAAAAATTCATCCACCTCCTTAATCCCCATATCAAGGAAAAAATAATACTCTCTTTGTCTACAAGAATGCCATTGGTTATGATTAGAACAACACATAAATTATGTGTATGATTGTCTGATGCTAAATTTTTAACTATAGGAAATTCTTCTATGCATATATTATACTAATTGCCTAGATCAATGTGTATACCTTCACATTATTGACCATGAAGAAGACCATGACCATAAACAAGACAATAAAATGAAATAATTGAAGGTACATAAATAGGTAAAACTATCCAATGGTTTGGTAAGCTTTGTAAATTTCTTATGCCTTTAATGTTTAAATGATATAAAATTCTAGATGTAGTAGACATATGATTGGAACTAGATTTAGATTCTTTCAAGTATTGTTTCTTTCTAGAAATGTATTATTCTCTTGACATTTTGAAGGGTTGGAGGATGTGAGGAGACCATATGTTTCCAACCATTAGTTTCAAATATTTAAAGTTCAAGAGTTTTTACATGCACGCACAAATTCTACCACATAATTATTGAAGGCTAACTCCATAGTCATTACTAAATTAAATTAATAAGTTGTTTCTAAGTTCATATTGACACATAAGTATTGAAAAAAGAGTCATTCAAATATTGATATGATAGTCATGACAATGGTGTCATTCAAATACCAAATTTCCAGCTATTAAGTGCATTCTTTGTATGTGGAAAATGCATTTAAGATTTCCCTTGAACCCTTCAAATTAAATAACTCATACAAAATTCCAGAATTTGTTTGATGTAGTTTTCCACATGTTTATGCATTGGAAAATGGTTAGTGAGTTGTTAAAAATGAGTCTTGTCCATAGTAGAATATAGGTGGGCCATTTTTAGAGCCTTAATGACTCATTTTGTGACTTTTAAGAGGGTCTAAGCTAGGGGACAAAATTATGGACGGGATTACTATTTTAACCTGGTTGTTTTTCCATTTTGGAAATGTAAATGTCAAAAATGGGCACCATGTGGCATGGTGGTTAAGCCCATGGTTTTGTAAAACCACAAGTGGTTTCCATGTTGTAAAATCACTATAAAAGGAGGGCTTGGGGAGGAGTTTGATAATTGATTTTTTTGCAAGACTGGATGCTAGAAGGAGTCTCTCTGAGTTCGAGTTGTGGTGATGCGCTCCTGTAAGAACTTGCATTGCAAGTGTATTGTAATCAGCTTGATTTGATAATACATTGTGCAAGTTTTGGAGGGTGGGGTTTTTCTCCCATAAGGGTTTCCCCACGGTAATCACTGTGTTATGTGTTCATTGCTATTTTGTTTATGCTTTATTGTGCATTTCTTGATATCTTAGTAATATTTAAGTTGAAAGTTGCATAACCGTCCTCTCAAGATTAGCGTAGGAAGCATTTCCGCACACCTTTGCTTCCTTACAAGTGGTATCAGAGCCTGGTCAGTTTTGGTTCTATTTTTTGGGTACAGGGTTTTTTGAGCTAATCAAGGTTTGAGTGGGAGCTTGTGCAGAGTTTTTCATTTCTGTGTTGCAAGATTGAAAAGATGACAAGCATTTCAGGGAGGATTGATGTAGAGAAGTTTTCTGGCACAAACTTTGAGATGTGGAAGCTGAAGATGGAAGATCTGTTGATTGATCGAGATCTATGGGATGCGATTGATGAGAATAAGCATAGGCCCGCAGATCCGACTTTAGCCGCACAATATGATGTGACTGATAGAAAAGCTAGAGGTCTCATCAGATTGTGTCTTGCAGACTCTATTCTGATAAATGTCCATGAAGAATCTACTGCAAAGAAGCTTTGGAAGAAGCTAAGTGAGATCTACCAAGCGAAATCACTTGTGAACAAGATCTTCTTAAGGAAGAAATTGTATTCTTTGAGAATGGAAGAAGGTGGACGAATTTCTGAGCATCTGGAAAGCTTTAATATGTTGTTAAGTCAATTGACCTCTATTGGGGTGCCAATGGATGAAGAAGAAAGATGCCAAATCTTGCTATGTTTGTTGCCAGACTCATGGGACAGCCTTGTGATGGCCATAGGGAGCACTGCAGTCGTCTTGAAGATGGAGGATGTTGTTGGTTCTCTACTTTCTGAGGAGATGAGAAGGAAGGTTTCTCTGAATGCCAAAGAGGCTCTGAGTGTTCGAGGAAGACCAAAAGAAAGAGGCAAGAATGAAAAGCAGCATGGCCGTTCTAAGTCCAAGAATAAGGGGAGATCAAAATCTCCTGCGAAGTCCAAGGCAATCTGCTGGAACTGTGGCAAACTCGGACACTTCCAAAAGGACTGCAAAGAGGATAAGGAAAAGAAGAAGAAGAAGCAAGATTATGATTTTGAATCCGAGAAGGAAGATGGAGATGCTTTCATCGCAGCCTTGGCCACTCGTGCAGGTGACAATGCATGGTTAATAGACTCAGGTGCATCTTTCCACATGACTCCTAATAGAAACTAGTTTAGTAAGTATGAAAATTTTGATGGTGGTAAGGTGTATTTGGGTGATAACTCAGTACTTGATATTGTTGGTCGTGGAAGTATTCATGTGAAATTTTTTGATGGTAGAATTAGAAGATTTGATGGTGTCTTGCATATCTCGGGACTAGCAAGGAATTTGTTATCTGTTAGCAAACTAATAGATGCAGGTGTGCATGTACAGTTTTCTGAAGCAGGTGTGAAAATGGTAAGAGGTGCTATGGTGATAGCAAGAGGAAGCAGATTGGGTACACTGTACTAGCTTGATGCATGCACAGTTGAGTGCAATAGTACTTTTGATAAGATTGTGAAAAAGACTACTCAGTTGGAAAAGGAGAGGGTTTCTCTTTCAACAGATGGTCATGGTTTTTGGGTACCCAAGGGTGCTCTATCTACCGAGTCAAAGTTGCCTATAGAGAAGACCATGTTATGGCACCAGAGACTTGGCCACATAGGTGAGAAGGGTCTACGGACCTTGAAAAATAAGAACCTTGTTAATGGGTTGAATGATTGCAATCTTGAATTTGATTTTTGTGAGCATTGTATCTATGGTAAACAAAACCGCATTCAGTTTTACTCAAGTTCTCATAAGTCTTCATGTATTTTGGATCTAATCCATTCAGATGTATTTGGTCTAGTTGATGTTCCTTCTATTGGTAGATCAGTTTATTATGTTTCTTTCATTGATGATTTTAGTAGAAGAACATGGGTTTATTTTCTTAGGAGTAAAACTGAAGTTTTCAGTCGTTTCAAATAATTTAAAGCAATGGTTGAGTTGCAGACTGGAAAGAAAATAAAATGTTTGAGAACTGATAATGGTGGTGAATTTTTCTCCAATAATTTTGACACATTTTGTAAAGATTGTGGTATTAAAAGAGAGAAGACAACTCTGTATTCTCCACAATAGAATGGAGTTGCAAAAAGAATGAACAGGACCTTGATGGAGAAGGCTAGGAGTATGTTGAGTGGAGCTGGACTAGAACAAAAGTTCTGGGTTGAAGCTATAGCCACTGCCTGCTACCTGATAAACAGGTCTCCTACATCAGCTCTTGTTGATAAGACGCCAATGGAAGCGTGGTCGGGCCACAAGCCTTCACTTAGATATCTGAGAGTGTTCGGTTGCGAAGCATATGCTCATGTGCCAAAGGAGAAGCGGACAAAATTGGACAACAAAGTTGTTAAATGTATTTTCATCGGATACAGTTATGGTGTAAAAGGATACAAGCTTTGGAATCCTGTTGAACAAAAGGTATTTTATTCAAGAAGTGTTATTTTTAGAGAAACTAAGCCTTCTTCTGTTACAATGTAGCCAGAACAAACAAAACAAAAGAAAGATGTGATTCAACTACCTGCTACACCGGAGAAAGTTGAATCGAGGCCCATAGAAAGACGAGAAGTCGAGGAGAGCTCTATGAGTTCTGAATCATCAGAGGAAGAAGAGGTACCTGAAGCTGAACCTAAACCTGAACCTGAACCGGATCTTGCTCGAAGGTCTACTAGACAAAGGAAACCACCTGAAAGGTATGGGTATTCTCCTGATGATTGGAGATGCATATTTGCATTGAATGCTAACATTGATGAACCGAGATCTATAGAAGAGGCTCTTGGTATGAATGATTCAGAGTCCTAGAAAATAGCCATGGATGAAGAAATGGCATCTCTTAAGAGGAATGAAACATGGGACCTTGTACCATTGCCTGAAGGACGAAAGCCTGTTGGTTGTAAATGGGTGTTCAAGAAGAAGATGGGTTCAGATGGAAGCATTGAGAAGTATAAAGCACGTTTGGTTGCAAAAGGTTACTCTCAGGTTGAGGGAGTAGATTATGGTGAGATTTTTTCTCCAGTAGCCAAAATGACATCCATTAGATTTTTACTTTCTATTGCAGCAACCTATGATCTAGAGATCAAGCAAATGGATGTGAAAACAGCTTTCCTTCATGGAGATTTGGAGGAAGAAATTTACATGAAACAGCCAGAGCACTATGTGATGAAAGGTAAAAGTCATTTGGTTTGTAAGTTGAAGAAATCCTTGTATGGTTTAAAACAGAGTCCTAGGATGTGGTATTAGAAGTTTGATACATATGTGTTGAGTTTGGGATTTGTGTGATCTAAATCTGATCACTTTAAATATTTTAAATCTAATGGTGATCATTTCTTGGTCATTGCCCTGTATGTCAATGACATGTTGTTTATTGGCAAAGGAAAAGGTTTGATTGCAGAGTTAAAATCTCAACTCTCGATAAAATTTGAAATGAAAGATCTTGGTGCAGCTAGGCACATTCTGGGAATGGAGATTGTAAGAGATAGACAAAACAGAAAGCTTTGGCTAGGCCAGAGCAAGTATGTTGGTACTATTTTGAAAAGATTCAATATGCAGGATTCAAGACTATTGAGTGTTCCTATTACAATGGGAACAAAGCTTTCTAGTTCACAGTGTCCTACTTCCCCATTGGAGATGGAAGAGATGAGTCGAGTACCATATCAGAGTGCTATTGGAAGTTTGATGTATGCTATGGTCTGTACAAGACCAGACATTGCCCAAGCAGTGGGAGTTCTTTCTCGTTATATGTCTAATCCAGGAAGAGCGCATTGGGATGCAGTAAAAAGAGTTTTCAGATACTTGAGGGGTACTTCAGAGTACTCGATATGTTTTCATGGAACAGGAAATGAGCATTCCTTAGATATTCAAGGCTATGTGGATTCAGACTGGGCCAGTGATGTTGATAGAAGAAGATCCACCAGTGCATATGTGTTTACATTATTCGGTGGTGCAATCAGTTGGATGAGCAAGCAACAGGCTATGGTCGCTTTGTCCACTACTGAGGCAGAATATATGGTAGCTACTCATGCCTATAAGGAAGCCATCTAGCTAAAAAGATTGTGTTCAGATATAGAGTTCAAACAGGGTGTAGTGACAATTTACAGTGACAGTCAGAGTGCAATCTGCCTAGTGAAGAACCCTACTTTTCATGCCAAGACCAGGCACATTGATGTACAATATCATTTTGTGAGAGATATGATTGAGGATGGCAAGGTGAAGCTGGAAAAGGTACAAACTTTGGTGAATGTTGCTGATGCATTAACTAAGCCCGTGAGCACAGAGAAATTCAGATGGTGTTCAGAGTCTATGGGCCTCTCGGCCCCTAGCAATTAAGTCCATGATATTTTGGATCCCCTGACTCTTGCAAGGTGTTCGACAAGTGGGAGAATGTTGAGAAACATGTGTCTCAACCTTGCAATCTTTTTCTGGAAAATTCCAGAATTTGTTTGATGTAGTTTTCCACATGTTTATGCATTGGAAAATGGTTAGTGAGTTGTTAAAAATGAGTCTTGTCCATAGTAGAATATAGGTGGGCCATTTTTAGAGCCTTAATGACTCATTTTGTGACTTTTAAGAGGGTCTAAGCTAGGGGACAAAATTATGGACGGGATTACTATTTTAACCTGGTAGTTTTTCCATTTTGGAAATGTAAATGTCAAAAATGGGCACAATGTGGCATGGTGGTTAAGCCCATGGTTTTGTAAAACCACAAGTGGTTTCCAAGTTGTAAAATCACTATAAAAGGAGGGCTTGGGGAGGAGTTTGATAATTGAGTTTTTTGCAAGACTGGATGCTAGAAGGAGTCTCTCTGAGTTCGAGTTGTGGTGATGCGCTCCTATAAGAACTTGCATTGCAAGTGTATTGTAATCAGCGTGATTTGATAATACATTGTGCGAGTTTTGGAGGGTGGGGTTTTTCTCCCAGAAGGGTTTCCCCACGGTAATCACTGTGTTATGTGTTCATTGCTATTTTGTTTATGCTTTATTGTGCATTTCTTGATATCTTAGTAATATTTAAGTTGAAAGTTGCATAACCGTCCTCTCAAGATTAGCGTAGGAAGCGTTTCCGCACACCTTTGCTTCCTTACATGAAATTGATGATTGACCATATTGCCCTTTTAGAAATTCATGCTTGATATCATGTTTCTTCAGTTTATTAAATCTTTGTTCTTAGATTTCAAGAAGTTAAGTGTATTTCGCATACTTAGTCGAACATATACCATCTTTATACCGTTATTTAGCAAGCAGGTTATTAAGCAATAGTCAATTATCTTCTCTTTGTGTTATCATCTTTTCAATGTGTTCTAACATTGACATCAAATATTCATTTTACTTTTGTTTTGAGAGATCTTATGATAAAATCATGCTTTTTTTTTAGACATGGGACTTTTTACTTTATTCTCTTCACAAATTTGTTGCAACTATGAATTTTTTCCAATTTGTCCTTTACTTTAAAAAAAAAAAAAAAAACATTCCATGTGACTTGGCATTTGCACATGGTATTAATAATGCTATCTACTAGTATTTATAAGTGTGTGCCACAAATCTATGTTTAACGTTAGAAAATATTGGCACCTTTTTGTATGGTTGTGATATATTTTTATTTTGAAGTTGTTTGTGTGTGAGGTACCATCAACATTGAATGCTAAAAATGGTCAATTGGCTCTACCCACAAAACCCTTTTCATTGACAAAGTGTGTGCAAAATAATCAGTTGGCTTTACCTATATAGTACTAGCCTCATACTTTTTTTATTGTTGGAGAAGAATAAAAAACTTGAAGTTCAATAATTTCTTAAGATGACCCTACAACACCCCAAATGAGTAGTGTAGACACCTAAAATTGTCTTGTTTAATTAAATAAATATTTTATTTATTTAATTATTTTATCTTAAGTTTTCTATTAATTAAATAATTTTTTTTATTTAATTAATTCATTAATCCTCTTCTAAGTCTTTCCTTATTTAAATAAATACTTTTATTTATTTAAATTGTCATTTTCCTATTTTATTTATTTAATTGATCCCACGTCCTCTATTAATTAAATAAATCTTTATTTATTTAATTAATTTGTTAGCCTTTTCTACCCATGACACATGTCATTCATCTCTTAATTCTTACACCACCTACCCTCTCATTATTTTCTTATTTCCTCTACCTACTCTTTAATCTTAGCTAACCATTTATCCTTTACACCTCTTAATCTTATCCCTCCATTTCTTACAGTGTTCTCTATATAAGCAAATTAAAGAAGAACTTCAAGCCTCTGTCCCCAAATAGAAGCCAATGGCTACGAGCTCTAATCATGGCTCCCTTGATCTTAACTTGCTGATGTTTCCTAAGAGCATCCCTAGCTCTCGCAGCTTGGTTGGCTAAATCAGGGTTAGTTGGGGACTGTTGAATTTTTTTCTTCAATGTTCTAGAGATTGAGATTAAGAGTTTTTTCCATAAATCTGTAATCTTTGGCCTTCTTTTGACCCACGGTCTGCAGGGGTTTCTGCCAAGAGGCAACATTGTAGTTCCATCTGGCAATGTGGGAGGGAAGATTCTTATTCTATTTATTGAGGAGTCTAATAAGGTTGATGGCAACAAGGACATCAAGATCTTTAAGTATATTAGTGTTAAGTAGGAAGTTTTTACCCCCGGCCACATTGGTGTTCGAAGATGTTGGTGTAAATAATTATTCATCATGGATATTATTACACTTACTTAAGTTTACTTAGGATAATGCATTTCATAGTAGTTTGGGTATGAGACACTTGGGTGTTTGTGCCACATTGGGATAGTGTGTGTAGGAGAAATTCCACCTTTTATGGTGTTGATCTTGTTGTTACACTCCACTCTTGTTGTTACACTCCACATTCAGTGGGTGATCCACCTCATGTGGAATATTATATTATTTCTCCTACCTACCCACACCTATTTCTTACCTACCCTTGTTTCTTATTGAGCCACATGTCATGTTTGTGTGCTCACATATCCCTAGCCTTGCCTATATAAGCAGGCTCTTCTACATTGTATGTAGCTAAGTTATTGATCATTTCTATTGATGAGAATACAGTTTATTCTTGTCCCATATTATGTCTCTATTTTGTACATTTCATTGAGCTCTTGATCTTGGCAAAATCCAACATAAGAGTTAGCAATTTTGATATGAGAAATGATAGGGTGGTGATCCGAAAGAGTAAACGAGCAAGCAACAATCGTGTTGCCCCGATCATTAGGCATAAAGGAGAAAAGGTCCTTATTAGCATAGAATCGGTCAAGTCTACAGTATATTATGTTATTACCCTTTTAGTAGTTATACCAAGTGTGCCAAAGACCCTTGTACTCATATTTATTTCCTAAAAGGGGATCAAACAAATTCTTCTTGTACTTCATTCTGTCCTAGTGATTTTTTTCATAACCTTTCCACATAATGGGATTCCCTCCAGCTTTATCATCTTGACTCTCAATCATGTTAAAATCCCCACCTAAGATCTAGGGGATGTTAGGTAAGGAGGCAATCCAGTCCCAAAGGGTCATTCTATCTTTATAGTCATTGGGAGCATAGATAAAGCATATCCCAATGTGAGAACCATCAATATTGATAGTGGCCCACACAACCCTGTTACAAGGGGAGCAACCTTTGTTAGTAATGTGGTTAGTCCATTTAGGGTTAATGAGCAAACTGACTCCCCCTTTACCTCTGAGATGGTTGGAGCAGATCTTAATGGATTCATTCCAAATGAAATTAAGGTTCACCTCAAGGGTAAAGTTAATAGCCTTAAGCTCTTGTAGCATTAGAAAATCAATATCTTTGTGAGATTCCAATAATCTCTTAATAACATGTTTTCTGTCTGGAGATTCCAGACCTCTCACATTCCAAGAGATGCACTTCATGGTAAAGGGGGATAAATTAAGAGCTCTTAGCAGCTTGTAGGCTGCTATCACAGGCAGGAAGGCCCTTTTGGTTTCCATTCTTCTTCTTCTTCATGGGAGCTTTGTTTTTAGATCCTATAGGATGCCCTCTCTTATTAGGTTTGGCAATACCCTAGTGTGATCATATTGATTATCACTAGAGTCATCTTCACCTTGAGAGATATCACCAGTTTGGGGTTCCATGGTGTGGCTCGGTTGGACAGGGGTTTCATTCATCACCGTCCAAGGCACTTGTTTGGAGGAAATGTTAGGAGAGAAAAAGTGTTATTTCTAGAACCACTATTGTCAACAGTAATGACCTGGATCACAACATCATCCTCAATTTCTCTAAATAATTTAAGAGGCAGACTTTGATTAGAATCAGTAGTGGTTCTAATGCAAGAGGTGGAAACAGTAGGGATGAGCTTAGCAGATAGTCTATTAGAATACGGGGTCCTCACTGGGCCACCTCCAACATTAAAATCATTACCGCATCTATCAGAACTCTCCAAAATTTTGACAATGGACTTAACCAAGGAGCTATTTTAATGATCCATAGGGGAGGTTATCCTTCTTGCTACCCTGAATAGGGTTCACAACATGATTAGTAGATCTAATTCTTTCAATGGCTAACTGTTGCGCATTTTTCCTTCTGCACTTCTTAGATTTGCTAGTGACAACCTAAAAACTTTCCTGTTGATCACTCTCCATCTATTCCAAAGCTTCTCCAATTGGAGAATGGGGGGTGGTACCATCGTAAATTGCCCAAAATTTGGGCAAGTGTCAGCAATGGGGTGTCTCTGTTCACTGCGATATTGTCACTAGTGTCAGGTTGGGTCATGGAAGCAGAAGGAATATCTGGGTTTAAAGGAGGATTCTTCACATTTGAGTGATTCCTCCAAGTATCATTCCCCACTTTTTTCCTATTGACAATCAGGCAATCTTTGTGTAAATGGCCCTCTTTTTTGCAAAGGAAGCACGCATTTAAACCCCTTAGGATTTTGATAGGGCGGGATAAGAAATCCCCTTCAATGTTTAGGTTAAGAGCTTTGGGAAGGTCGATTCCAGGTTTAATAGAAATAAGAACCCTAGCATCTAGGTACGACATGAGTTGAGATCAAGAATCGTCCATGCGAATGATTTTGTCGATAGGTTTCACAATCTGGGGGATAAAACACCACAAGAAGGGAGGGATGTTCTTTATTAAGAACCATCGAGGGCATGAGAGAGCTAGGATTTCCTCTGAAATAGCATCTAGGGTCCAACCGAGGGCACAAAAGGACGTTTTCCCCACATTCCAGTAGAGTATTTTAAGAACTTCAAGCTGCATTTCATGATTATTAAAGAAGATCACAAACAACCCTTTCTGTATTTGTCTACAAAAAGAGATCTGAAAACCTAATTTTAAATTCCAATCATTTTGAAACCAGTCATCCATGAATTTTTGAGGAGGGCATTTTCAACATCGACATAAGCAAAAAAGATGGCAGTATCTTTTAATATATTCTTCTCTAAAGCTATTTCATTAGCCATGGATTCATTAGGCAAAATGGAGATATAGCTAGAGTCAAAGCCAAGGTCCATAGCTTCTGGATTCGCTCCTCCATCTCCATCGACGGTAATAAACTTTGCATTCTCAAAGATTGCAGATGAAGCCCTAGCCACCGCCTCACTATTTTCCTTGGTTGTAGAGAAGGTTGGGAAGAAACGGGCAGGGTATCTGTGCAATAAATGCACTATCAGATTCTGCCTCCATTAAGGCTAAGGGAAATCACATGAGCAAACAACAAGGAATACACAGAAGTAAATGAAGAAGGAAATTAAATGAAGCGGATGAAATAAAGCATAGAGAAAAAGGAAATCAAACCACGTGGACGAGGGAGACCTCCTCCACCACCACTGCCGAGGTACGACCCTCCAGCTCAGAATCACAAGATCACCTTCAAATCTTTGCATGAATAATATCACAATACTTAGAAATTGATTTTTAAACATATAATTTATTATTTATTATATATTATTCTGTAATAAGTTTTAAAATCTTAAAAAATAAAGATTAAATATTTTAAAATTCTAAATATATAATTAACAAAAAATACATTATTGTTTTTATTTTTACATGTTATAATTTAAATATAAAATCAAATTAAACAATAAACATATTTAAATGTATAATTTATTTTGTTATATATAAGTTCCCCCCTCACATTTATATCTAATATAACATTTTGTATCATAATACAATATTCCTCAATATTTTCTTGGTAAGGTATAAGTTACTTTATGTTTTCTTGTGTGCGCGAAATTGAATTAGTCTAGATCACACATAAATAGAAAGTATTTGTTTTACAATTATATATAATTAAATAATAAGACAAAAAAAATTATTAACGAAAAACCTTATATGAATAATCTAGAACTTAAGTTATAAAGTCTATTTTATATTATATTTAAAAATATTAAACAAATTGTAAGACAATTCACTCTTAATTTTTTAAAATATTATTAAAATAATTCAAATTTTAATACTATTCCATTATAAAAAATATTTAAATATTTAAAAATGAAAATCGTTGACTTATTTTTCCATAAAACCTCTACTTTAATTAAAAAGTATATGCAAAATGCCCTTCTAATTATTAAAACTTTTTCTTACTTTTTGAAAAATTCACAATGGTAATTAAAAAAGTATATTTAGAAAAGCTTTTTAAAAAGATATAAAGAATCAAAATTTTGTTATTTTCTTTTCATATGTTTTTCTTTTCGATCAAATTGCATAAATGAAGTTTCCCGATTCGCACTATCTTTGAAAAAAATGACGAGTGAAAAAGCGAGTAAATAAACGAGAAGGAATAAAATAGTGCCGAGAAACAAGCGGATGAATAGTGAGAAAGAAAAGCAGTGACCACAATATTCAATGATCAGAAATCTTCCAATTGTCTTGCACAGTTCTTATAGATTATGAACCACCAATTTTCAAAGTGAATTGATCTATTTCATAAAGGGAATGCCTTTGGCGTAATTATAGTGGTGGATGTTATGTAGAGACACTTTCAATTTTCCATAATTAATAATATTTGTTCTCTATTGCAATAGTGAGGAGTCTGACTCCCACCTTTTCTTTTAGTGCTCATTCTCTAGGAGGATTTGACACTCTTGGTGGGACACTTGGACCCATACATGTTGGCATGTTTCATCTCTAATTGAGTTTTGGGACCGTTGGGGACATGCTCCTGTTGGTACTCCTTTTCTTCAGGTAGCTTGGTCCTTAGGTCCCACTTTTATTATTTGGCACATTTGGTTGGAGATGAATCGTCATATTTTCCAAGATGTCAAGCTTGTTGCTCAACATGTGCGGTTGAAGATTATGCGTTCTGTTCATGAGACAATTTCGGCTAAATGTGACCTTGTAGGGGGAGTGACTCTTGGGGAGATGGGCATATGTAACCGCTTTAATTTTTCACTTCCTGGTCCGAGAGTGCAGACGACTTGGCAGCTTATGAGAAATACGTGTTGTAATCCTTTACGAAGGATTTCTAGAGTGGGCCATTGGAGCCCACCTCCTCCTAGTGTTCTAAAAATTAATATTGGTGGTTCTTCAAGGGGTAATCCTGGACATGCTAGTATTGGTGGAGTGGGACGTGATAGCTTGGGGCAAGACCAGTTTCTGTTTTCTATCTACAAAGGTTTTCACACGAATAATTATATGGAGGCTCTTGCTATTTTGGTTGCAATGAGGCATTGTTGTACTCTTCATTGACAACAGATTGTTGTAGAGTTAGACTCCCAGGTTGTGGTGACTTTGTTGAATCAGCAAAAGTGTGATGATGTTAGTTGGCAGTTACAGTTGGTTATTCGTCAGATTATTTTGCTTTGTAACTCCTTTGAGTCTATTACTTTCATTCATATTCCCAGGGAATGGAATGGTGTGGCTAATTGTCTTGCTAAGTGGGCTTATGTCTTTATGGAGGGCTGGTCTATTGAGGATAGGGAACAACTTTCTCCAGAATTGTCTCATTAGTTGGATCAACTTGTTAATCAAGACAAGTCTTTGTAATCCTCTCTTTGCTAGGCTCTTTGCTTTCCTTTGATGTATTTCTTCTATTTTGAATAAATTTTACCCCTCTTTATTGTCGAGTTGATTGCATAGAGAGAGAGAGAGAGAGAGAGAGAGAGAGAGAGAGAGAGAGAATTGATTGATTAATTATGTGACGTGGAAGTGAAGATATAAAAAATTATTTAGTTGAGTGCATGAAAGGAGAAAATAAATAAAATGTATTTTTTTTTCCTTTTATTGATGGATGTTTTTGTTAGTTGTTTTGCCATTGATGTCATCAATAGTTTCTGCCTTGTATGGTGACGTTTATCTCTATCAACAGGCATTGATTTACAGTCAGATTCATGTCTACCATTTGTTCCCAAAAACAGAAAGTATTGTATTGCAGCGATAAAAACAGATATGTATTACGGACACGTCTATTCTGGCTCCAAAATGACAATACGGATTGACTAACACACATGTTAGTTGCATGTTTTACACCGTCGATTTTGCAATTAACGGCTGTGATTGACTAACCTATCACTAACACGCTGTACAAAAGATCCAATTTAGAGCCAGAATAGACGCAGCCATGTATTACCTCAATAAACAGACGTGCATTTGGTAATTGTTTTAGAATCCACATGAGTTTCAGATCGGACTTTGTTGCATTCTGTGTTGATGTCACATGAGTTTCAGATCAAATTCTATCATTTTTTCATCCGTGTTGATCTGTGGGTCTCTGCGCATACTTTTGGAAAGCCTTCATTCGATTAATCATTTGTATTTAAAACATACAAGTTAGTTGATTTGGTTGAAGTCGGTTAAGTATAGACTTCTTATTTTAATGAAAAATAAGAACTGCTCTATGTCGAACTACCTTCTCTTTAACTAATCTTTAACCAATGGTAGTTTCAATCGGTTGGTAACTAACTTGGCTCTAAGTAGTTGAATATCTCTATTCATTCGAAGTATGTGTATTTTTTGATAGTGCATGGTCATTGTGTTGGAGGAAAAAAAAAACGCAGCAGTATCATGAATATGATATATAAAAGAAATAATCTTTGATGATCCAAACTGGAGTTTGTTGAAGAACTTGAGTAAAAGATATCATGTGGTTCTGAAAAATAATGGACGTATTGGCCTGGAACTGAAGAAGAATTGTTAGCAGATTAGCCAAAGCATATACAGAGAATAAAAGCGATTGTTGAGTGGCTTCTAAGATTGCATGTTTGCAGGTAGAAATTTTCTTACTGCTTTGTTTCACAAATTTTTTATATTTGCAAAGCTTTTACTCTAATCACAATAAATGAACTAATTTGCTCCAAATTGTGAAGTTGATTTCAGATTTTAAAACATAAATTTGTTATAAGTATGACTTTTGGCACAAATATCAACTCCTTTCGAGGACCAAGAGTCGCAACTTAGAATTCTACACAAAGGTGTCCCTCATGGGAGTTGAACATGGTTCTCCACATTGAGAGCTCAATGCTTTAACCAATTAAGCTCAACCCCTTGGACACAAAGAAGTTTCTTATCGTGGTTTTCTTATCTTGAGTTTTCACATATTCGTTTGTGTAGATAGTATTTCTATTGTGTGATGTTTTCTTTCAGATTTTAGTTTAGTTTTTTTTTTATCCCATTATTCAGATTTAAAACTTAACTTATCAAAAAAGAAAATTGGATAAAAAGTTGAAAGTTATTTACTACTGAGAAAGTTATTTACCATTGATTCACCCTCCTCTCAGTAGTAAATCTGTCTACAGTTTTTGCATCCATATGTGAGTATAATATGCCTTGGTGTAAAGACTCTAACAAGGTTAGGGGGAAGTTTTTGTTCATTTGAATTAAATTTTGTAATTAGTATGTACTAGATTGGAAATACATATGATTTTGTTTGTATTGGTATAGTAATGTCATCTCATGTACATTGATGTGCACCTACATGCACAACCATGTCTTCTATAATTTCTAGAGAAACTATTACTTATAATTAAAGGAGATAAGGGGTAGTGAAGGTTGTTAGATATGTCTTAGTTAGATCTAAGATTAATATTTCAAAATAGAAAAAAATTCAAAGTTTGTAAATTTAGATTTTTCTATCAAAGACTGCATGTAACAATAGAATTTTAATAGTTCAACTTTAATGAAGATTTTATAAATTTTGATATATCCATAAAAATTTAAAATATATGTACGAATATTTTCTAATATTGTTCAAATCCATTTATTTTTATAAATATTTTAATTATTTACAACCATAAAAATAAAAGTATATGAAAAATAAACGGTTAAAGAAGTTGAATAAAAAATTCTAACAAACAAAATCTTATTAAAAAATACAAAAACACAACATATTAATAATATAAAAATTATAAAATACAAAGATAGGAAAAAAAATGAATTTAAAATGTCAAACTAATTAACATATCAACGTGCTCTACCCAAAGTGTGGACTACAAGGAGCTAAGGTATGATGTTGATAAAATGAGTCTCGTGGAGGTTGAGGTTGTTGAGACCCTTAAGAGCCTTATGTAGTTTATGTTCTTTGTTTCTCTGGTTCTGTCTCTTTCTTGTTGCTCGTCAGTGGGTAGTTGTTGGTTTTTTGTTGCTCATCATATGGCCTTTTGCTGGTTCTTTGGCTGCTATATGTATTGTTCTATCTTCTGCAACCTTTTTTGTTTTGGGTTTCGTTTTGATGTTTTGATTCTAAACCTTTTACAATATTCTTTGTAAAGGGTTTCAGGGCCCCTTCAAAACCTGTTTTTGCCTTAATCCAAAACGTATCAACTTGCTCCAAACAATTAAAAAATAATCAATGAATATTATTTATTAAAAATAAGAATAATTAATCAATAAGCTAAATTTGTGTGGAATTTTCACACAGTCTATCTTACACCTGAAAACAAGTTGTTGATAAACAATTTGTGATCCCTATAAATAAGTGGACCTGCTAGAGATATGATTTGAAATAAGATTTTATTTTATCTAACAAATTTTGATTGGATAATTTTTCCACAAAATGAGTAATGTTTTCAATCAAATGCAAAACTTAATAGAAAAAAAAGGAATGTTGGAAAATACATATAGAAAAACCAAGCTTATTTATGCATTGAATTTAGATTTTATTCAATGTTGGCAATCAAACTTTGTATAATTTTTTGATAGGTAGTCATGTCAATGGTGTCATCCAAATATCAATTTTCCACCTATTATGTTCACTCTTTGCACATGTGGAAAATACATTGAAGATCACCCTTGAATATGTATGTCAAATGTCCCTTCAAATTAAATAACTCACACAAAATATCTAATTTGGTTTGAATTGCCATAAATTTTCTCAAACTGCATTGAATGTAGCTTGTAAATGTGTTTATGAAACAAATGGAATGAATACCATGAAGAAATATACATAACTTGCAATAGACTACTCGAAGAAGACTACTCAAAGGACATCTTTGCCTAGTGAAAATAATTTGAAGAATCCACAATACTTCCCTACAAACCTTGTCCATCTTTTCTCATATGTATTGATAGTCATATGAAAATAATCATTTTCTATACAACAAGTTTGATCTTTAATCTAATATATTGACTTCAAGATTGGAACCCCTAATCTTCTTTTTGTATTTTTTCTGAGTTGAACCATGTCATCCAAAAACACGTGCCCCAAATCATCAATTGTGTCTATACACAAGAAACAAAAGTAATATAAACTAGCTACAACCAAAGTAAAGAGAGAAATCATAGGCAGGCTACTCATATTCAACACTTTGTACCACCATTTCAACACTTTCATGTCTACATTGTACCTTGTATCACTTTGTTATGAGAAATACATAGGATAAACTCCCCAAAGCCCCACAAATGGTCATACGAGTGTATCCATGACATTGGTAAGACAAAAAGAAAATCTCAAGTATAGCTCTTTGAAGAGCAGTTGTAGCTACTCAATATAGAGACACAACCCCAAATGCTTTTGAGTACATCAACATATCCTTGCACCCACTTTGTGTAATTGCTACTATTAAAAATAGGTAACAAAAAAAAAGTTCTAGAGTCAAATAAAAAATAATAGATAATAATCTGATTGACTACATAAAATTTTTTATTCAAATGAGGCCAAGAGACTTACATCAAGATTCTATACAACTTTTTTCTAAAAAAGGCCATAGTTTGCAAGATAAATATTACATTCCAACCAAAGAAGAAATATTCTTAAAATGAAATGAACCAAGACCACTCTCCTACGCCTGTTGTTTCAATCTATGAACACATAAAACTATTTATAAACACAACCAATGTCAAGTGTTAATCTAATTTCCCAACTCTTGGCATGTCCATGTGCATGTATGCACTAACACATAGCATTGAATCAATGTATAATATAAGTCTCAAATATTTATTTAAGATACAAGTCATTCAATACATAGGAAGTATCTAAATTTCTCCTTTGGTCTTCAATGAACTAGGCAAAATTGAGGTTGTTCTTTGATCAAAACTCAATGTTTGAAATTGATGGTATACCATATTGCCTTTTTAGAAATTCACGCTTTATATTGTGTATCTTCAATTTATTAAATCCTTGTTCTTAGTGTTTTATAAGTTAAGTGTATTTCTCCTACGCAACTAAACATATACTATCTATACACCCTTATTTAGCAAGTAGGTTATTAATAATAGACAATTATCTTATTTTTATGTTATGGGCATGTGCACAAAGATGGTGGTCAGAAAAGTGGACACCACCCAAAAAAAAAATGGAAAAACAAGCAGTGCGAATGCGGTTTTAAAATTTGAAATTCCCACATACGCGCTTAGGTTTGTTCTTCCTGAGCCTAGAAAAGGTAGTGCGTACGCACTACTTTTAGGAAAATGAGCATGTACGCTCTACGCCTAGGAAAATGAGCGCATACGCGCTGCTCATAGGAAAATGAGCACATACGCACTAATAATCCAAATAAAACCATGTACGTGGTGCCTAGTAAAAAAAGTTTTTAAAAAAAAAAACTGGGTCTTATTTACCCGTGAATAGCACGTTTTTAACTTCATTTTTTCCCCATTTCCTCTCCTAAACCGTGAATGGGGTGCTAGATTTTTCCTCCAAGCTATGGATCAAGGTTAGTTTTTGTTTATTTTTGTCTTTCTTTCTGGTTTATGCAATTTGTTTTACATTTTGAATTTAATTTCAATAATTTTGATTAGGTTTTTTCATTTTTTGTTTCAAAAACTAGATTCTTCTAATCCAGAACAAGAATAGCCAAATAAACCTCCTGAAAACCCACAAGAACAACCAAATGCGCCTCCTGAAAACACACAAGAACAACCCCCAATTCCTCCTTTTGACCGCACACCCGAAACACAGGAAGAATTAATTAATCAGTTAGGACAAAATACATCTAAAATCAATAGACTGATTGTTAAATTGAAAACTTCTGAACTTGAACATCATCAATCCCTCGCCACTAGCCTAGAAACATTAGCTAGTGGTGTCATAGCTATTTCCACAGAAATTACCAAATGGGGAAGCTTTAGGGATAGGTGTCGTCAATTCTATGCCAATGGGCTATCATACGATGGAGTAAAAAACAAAAATATTACTAAACAACAAATATGTGCCCTTTTTGTTGATCCCAAAACTGGTCAGTCATTACCTCTTAATGCAAAGAGGTTTTCCATACATTGGTGTACCAATGTACAGATGAAGAATCTTTTTTGGCAGAGGTGATGGATGGTCTTTGATGATCCACCTTGTAATAATTATGAGGTGCCATTATATTTTTTGAGAAAAATATATTGTGAGTTTGTGCTCAATGTGCGGCCAAACTATTTTGACATGAGAGAGTTTCATGGTAGAGGTGGTGGCTCTGCCCAAGATAGACCTAGAGCCCGTAGGCTATTACCCGCGGAGAGTCGCCACCCCCTATCACCCAAACCCAAGGTGCATTAGGTTGTCCCATTAGAGCTGAAAGAGTCGATGGAGCTACAAACTCTTCAGGCGGCCACAACATTGACTGGTGCCGTCATTCAACATGGGACATCATTAGCACACCCTGTTGTATTGGATGATGAGCCATTAGAGGGCGACAGAGAGCCCATCCAACATATGTGTGTCAGTTGCTTGAGGATGTGCTTGGGGATAGATGATGCAGTCAGTGCAGATGGATCCTCATATCATCTATGCACGATTTGCGGCTATAGATGTTGGGCTCACATAGTTGAGGATGTCGCGCTGACAGATGAGTTGATGGACATGGCATTTGCCCATGAGCCACAGACACAGGTGTGTTGATTTGAATTCATAACATTTTATTTATCAGTCACTTTAAACTTGTAATTACATAAATGAATTTTCATTTATACATTAATTTAAATTGAGACAAATAATATGCATTTCAAGATGCAGCAGCGGTATCCCATACACCTCCCCCAGTTACTATAGCTGCACCTTCGATGCCTGAGGTATAAATTTTGTAACATGTTAAAATAGAATAGTACACTTTGAATTCAAAAAAATACAAGATATACTAACTATCTTTAATGCTTGGTCCAATTTCTGGTTTGTAGGTGTTGACAGGGGATGAAATGTCCCAGATTGATGACATCATGCTCTCAGCATCGATTTTGGCCTACAAGGCTATACGGTATCATATTTTGTATAGCTCTTTTTATGTATTGTTTTGATGGAATATGCAAGTCATTTCATTTTAAATTTTTTAAATTATGTTTAATTTATTATGTGTACTAATATCTTATGTTAATTTTGTTTTTTTAGGGTACCCCCTCTGCGTCTAGGGCTCGTCCTAAGAAAAAGAATTCCTCAAAGACGCCAAAACATGGGAAGAAGGTAATTGAACACATTTTTAGTTGTACAATTGTTTGAAAATGTTGAAATCAAGTATTAGTTGGGGTTTGTAGATTGATTAGTGTTTTTGTCTATTTTACATGTACAACGACCATTGAGCTTTGTAGATTTGTTGAATGCACCTTATTCGCCCGCGGATCAAGAGAGGGCGGAGGTATGTATCTCTACTTTATTTTCTTGATTTCATGATTATATGCAAGCGTACATGTGAACTTGTCATATATTGTAATCTTATAATTTTTTCATACAGGAAATATCCATACCTATTTCGTCAGTGGTGAACCTTCCTCTTTGCATTGGAGAAGCATCTCAAGATCCGGTACACTTTTGTTTGATATGTAAAATTAATTCTTTTTAACCTTCAATACTTATCATTATATTAATTGTATTTAATCTTTGAATATTTTTTGTATAGGTAATAGCGACAGTTTCTACATCGATGGTGAGCCATCCTCAATCCATTGGAGAAGCATCTCAGGCACAGGTACGTCATTGTTCTCTATATTATAGCTTTTAAGTGTTTTTGATATATTTATGTTAGTACATTGTATTAATTGTACATTTAATCTATAATAGACCCCTTCGCAGTACAACCATAACATGGATCCATTTAAGTATGTCTTCAAGAAAACTCCTAAGAGTGACAAGGAGAGGATAGCGAAGACATTAGCTCCTAGATCAACCGATGAGATAATCTATATTTCAATTGCAAAGGAATTAAAGTTAAACGCATAGTTATGTTGTTAATTGTGAACTATTTTCTACAAAATAATTCTAACTTGGCTTTTGAATTGTGGTTTTGCAGCCATCTACAGAGCCGCGTACTACATCGAAGCGACTTGATTTTGATGATCCACCACAAGTTTAGGATCATATAGTGTTAGTTTTGGTCATAGAATGACCAATACATGTAGATATATTCTACGTTTTTATTGTATATCGATTTGGACATGGCATATGCCACATTTTTGTAATACTTGTTTTGACTTGGCAGACATGCCTTTTTATATATATATAAATATCAATATTTGATCCCATAAATGTGTAATGAGTTCATTATTTTGTATTCGTTGTATTTTGTGGTTGTCCTTTTATAAATTTAAATGAATATTTGCATATGTAATCAACAATATGAATATAAACAACAAAAATATATGATATAAAACATTGCAATCGTGGAATATGATTTGATAAAATTTCTAAAATGTTGAATTAACCCTACAAAACTCCTTGTATTCAGTTCATTATTGTGTATTCACTGTATTTGGTGGCTGCCCTTTTATAAATTTAAATGAACATTTGCATATGTAATCAACAATATGAATATAAACAACAAAAATCGATAATATGAATATAAACAACAATGTGTTTGGTGCGAGAGAACCCTCATGCTCGCAATGGTAAACTTTTCTTCATCATGTGCACAAACCGGCATCGCGAGCACATCCATGTGGGCAGGTTTATGCTAGGCATGCCCCTTTCATGCATCCCAAAGCACCAGAACGTCAAGAGTCATACCGTACCGGTGCGATCTCTCAATTGGCCTGAGTCCAAAAAATTGTCAAAATTTGACGAACTGTTTCTTCAAATCCAAGACACATATGGTTGATCTGTTTGATCCCATGGGGTCACGTGAGGCTCCTCTACAATGTCCTATCTCAGTTTTCGACAACTCGGAGCCATTTTCAATTATTAGCATTTTTTTGCCTTCTCCAAAAACTGTCAGTTGCATGCAATGAAAAGTTGCAAGATTGGCTAGAATTTATTCGGTTCATTGTGTGCACAAAACGACGTCACGAGTATGTCCGGGTGGGCAGGTTTACGCTAGGCATGCCCCTTTTGTACATCCCAAATTGCTAGAACGTCGAGAGTCATTCCGTACCAGTGTGATCTCTCAAGTGCCTTGAGTCCAAAAAATTGTCAAAATTTGACGAACTATTTCTTCAAATTCAGGACACATATGGTCAATCCGTTTGATCCCATGGGGTCGCGTGAGGCTCCTCTACAATGGCCTATCTCAGTTTTTGACGAATCGGAGCCATTTTCAATTAGTAGCATTTTTTCGCCTGCTCCAGAAATTGTCAGTTGTATGCAATGAAAAGTTGCAAGATTGGTTAGAATTGATTCGGTTCATCGTGTGCACAAACCGACATCACGAGCGCATCTGGGTGGGTAGGTTTACACTAGGCATGCCCTTGTCATGCATCCCAAAGCACCAAAACATCGAGAGTCATACCGTACCGATGCGATCTCTCAAGTGCCCTGAGTCCAAAAAATTGTCAAAACTTGACAGACTGTTTCTTCCAATCCAGGACACATATGGTCATTCTATTTGATCTCGTGAGGTCGCGTGAGGCTCCTCTACAATGGCCTATCTCGATTTTCGACAACTCAGAGCCATTTTCAATTAGTAGCATTTTTGGCCTGCTCCAAAAACCGTCAGTTACATGCAATGAAAATTTACAAGATTGGCTAGAATTGACTCGGTTCGTCGTGTGCACAAATTGACATTGCAAGCACATTTGGGTGGGTAGGTTTACGATAGGCATGCCCATTTCGTGCATCCTAAAGCACCAGAACGTCAAGAGTCATACCGTACTGGTGCGATCTCTCAAGTGCCCTGAGTCCAAAAAATTGTCAAAACTTGACAGACTGTTTCTTCCAATCCAGGACACATATGGTCGATTTGTTTGATCTCATGGGGTTGTGTGAGGCTCCTCTACAATGGCCTATCTCAGTTTTTGAGGACTTGAAGCCATTTTCAATTAGTAACATTTTTTCGTCTGCTCCAAAAACCGTTAGTTGCATGCAATGAAAAGTTGCAAGATTGGCTAGAATTGATTTGGTTCATCGTGTGCACAAACCGACGTCGCAAGCGCATCTGGGTGGGCAATTTTACGCTAGGCATGCCCCTGTCATGCATCCCAAAGCACCAGAACATCGAGAGTCATACCGTACCAGTGCGATCTCTCAAGTGCCTTGAGTCCAAAAAATTATCAAAACTTGACGGACTGTTTCTTCCAATCCAGGACACATATGGTCGATTCGTTTGATGTCGTGGGGTCGCGTGAGGCTCCTCTACAATGGCCTATCTTGGTTTTCGACGACTTGGAGCCATTTTCGATTGGTAGCATTTTTTCGCCTGCTGCAAAAGTCGTCAGTTGCATGCAATGAAAAGCTGCAAGATTGGCAAGAATTGATTCGATTCGTCATGTGCACAAACCGATGTCACGAGCGCATCCGGGTGGGCAATTTTACGATAGGCATGCCTCAATCATGCATCCCAACGCACCAAAACGTCGAGTGTCATACCCTACTGATGCAATATAGAAGTTGTTTGACAACTTTTTTGACAATTTTTTTGACAACAATGACAATTTTTGCTCAAATTGTATCTAGTCTCAATCTATGACCCCTATGACCCGATAATGACTCAAATAATTCTCCATGATTATACAAGAATCAAGAATTCTCATGATTGACCAGGGACACATCACATATACTCAAAACATAGTCACAAAACATTGTCATGTATTATTCAAAAATTTGCCTCTAAATATGGTCAAATTAGCTCTTGGCTATTTGATTATACAAAAATGTCTTACAAATCGTCTCATGGACATTTATACAAAATTTGGTATTACAATATGTGCGATTCAACTCATCGCCATTTTAATATACAAATCATCTCATGGGCTTTTATACAAAATTTGGCATTACAATATGTGTGATTCAGCTCTTCGCCATTTTAATATACAAAATTTGGCATGTACATATGTACAAATCAGCTCATTGCCATTTAAATATACAAAAATATGCCCCTAAACTTGTAAAAATCAGCTCATGGGCATTTATATATACAAAAAATGAATATAGAACAATTCGTCGATGATTTATACAAAATTCTCAAAATCATTCTACTCTGAACCATAGAGTCAATCAAGTGAGCCTTCAGGATCGACTCTAACACATATTGTGTCAAGTATTGCCTCGTGGTCAGATTCGTGAACTTTCCATAAAATATTGTTATGAGGTCTACCACGATACTTCATCAAATGAATATTTGTTGCAACAAGGTTAGAGAAATGAAGAATATGTCTGTGTGTTTCAAAGTCCTCGAACAACCAAACATCAGAATTCTTAATAGGGTATCTTCGAAGCCATGTTCCTGTCATGACAACAGACCCTATTGGGTACTCAATACCCTCTCCATCATTGATTGTGGTTGTCAATTTTCTTTTAGGCTCAACACAACGACACAAATAGTAATATGTTCCTTCTTCATTGTTCTCTTTTGCAACAACTGCATACACATGACCTGCATTTTATAAAGTGTTAATTAATACCAAAAATAAAGTATGATGTACAACAAAATGAACCAAAAAGAATACTTGCAAAGAAATTAACTCAAAAAATCACCTAAATCCACTAGGTCGAATACATGGTCAAAATCCACTGATGTCTCCATCTGGCTCAATTGTAGTGCTTTGGGAATTTGATATGAATCAATGGGAACCAACGGTCTACAAGACTATTTGCCAACCCACTCTTGTGATTCACATTCTTCCCACAAACAATACATGCATGACGAGCAAAAACATACCATCTGTCTTGTATAAATTACCAATGAACTTGAATTTGAACTCGTAAATGAGTGCATGTCACTCGATCCTGCAACTGTACAACAATCTAGATAGTTTTCAATGTTAGATTCAATGATCAACCAAAAATATCTACGAACCAATGACGTACCTGGATTACCTGGACCCATTGTAGACTTACACCATCGCACAATTATTTCTGCATCTACCAACTTAGCACCACCTTCGTACTTCAATTCTTCCCTAGCTAGGGCTCTTTTCACACATGCTCCTGCACCATCGTGCTCTCCCTTACCATGTCCAGCCTCAGTGAAATTCCAAAAATGTTGTACACCGCTTGTCACATGCATCCTTGTCAACCAATAAAACATCCTTGCATTCTTGAATTGTGCGGTGCAATTATCTGACTATATTAAGTGTCAATTGTATCGTATGTTCCTTTCCCTTAAACTATCATAGAAAACTTTAAAGCATCCTTGTACAAACTCTGATGAATGAGTACGATCATCACTTATGTAGAAGTGATACTCTCTTACAACCTTTCTATCCTCCTCTGTGCTATCATCTGCAAGCATGAATGCTATGTGTACAAAAATAGAAACTTGTGTAGAGTGATAATACATGGATTGCACTTCATTTTGAGGTTGTAGTGTATAATTTTCAGTGAAATCAACAATAGAGACAATGGTGCCAAGAGGAAATGTGTCCTTACCTAACTTGAATTGCTCATCTAACCATCGAGCTCTATGTGTATGCATTATGTACTCATAAACTAGTTTCTCTTGAAACATTTTCATAAATTGAGCTACACATATATCATTTTTCACTAGCTCACATCTCTTCAAATCTTTTCCATCTTTAACTTCATATGTGACTGTCTTGCATTTTCTGAAAGAAACTAGTTTCGTACCAATTTCATGTGTGCTCTCCAAATGTACACATCTTGGTAAACATTGCAAACCACCACATATAGCACAAGAACCTTCCAAACAAGGCATCTTATAATAAATGCAACCATCATGTCTATTACATAGCACACTTGAAATAAATTCTCTTACTGACTTAGGAGGTGCCTGTATATTACATTCCTGCAAAACATCGTTAGTGTGCAAAGTAGAACAAATATGACAAAAAATATCATAATGCATGGAAAATTCAATATGCATCCTACAACAACACGTGGTGCGTACATGATTAATCTTAATATAAAAAGGTTTTGCCATTTCAAAAAATCTTTGGGAAATTCTTATTTGAGGAAACTTTTGAAGGAATCTTTCATAAAATTTAGTTTGAGTCATATCCAAATAGTGTTTGGCATGTAGCTCATGATTTTTAGACCCCAATTCGCCTTCTAACGAAATCTCTTTGGTTGGGTGATACTCTTGTGTCGTCATGCCAAAAAATTTCAATTAATGTTTTTAGTGCATCAACAACAACCTTGTCTTTGCGTGGTAGTCTACCCGAGAATGCCCAAAGAGAATTATTGTTAGGTTCCTCTATTTGTTCCTGCCTCTTTAATGCTTTACTTAATGTTGTTCTACTAACGTTTAATGACTTACTTGTTTTGCTTATCAAATGATTTTTTTATTTTCTTGCTCATTATGGTTGATGTAATGACTCGTCGAGTAGCATTAGAATATTTACTACGTGATTTTGAACCAATAGATTGATATGCATCAAATAGATTTCTGACAATAGTTCTTTCACTATTACTTTCAGATGATTTTAGGCCTAGAATTTTCATTGTCTTTCTCAAATTCAAATTTTTAATAATTTGAACAATTAAATGACATCTTGCAGTTTGATTTAAGTTTTTAAAATAGTTTTGCCATATTCTTTTAACCATTATCCTACAAGTTCATTTATTCATTTTATTGGGCATTGACTTCAATATATTCTCATCAATGTCAATTAGATACTTTGGTTTCCTATGAATGATTCTAGGAGGTATTAACATCGGTGCATTATGTACATTCAATTCATTAAGTAGAGAAGGTGTAATATGTTCATCATTTAATTGATTATTCAATTCGGTATCTTCTTCAATTGCATTAGGTTCAAATAGTAAATTATCAAATGTTTCTTCTTCAATTGAATTAGGTGCATTATATTCATTTGGTAAATCGAATTGAGATGTTGAGGATGACATACCTTCTTCTCCCATTGTTCTTATGTCACGCAATTTCTTCATACGCTGCCTTTGTCTTTCCTTTTGAGCCTCTCATTGTTCCATCGTTCCTCACTTGTTCTTTCCCATGGTTGATATCGGTTGACCTAAATAGAATCATATTACATATATATGTAAAGAAAAGTTCATAAATAAACAAATAACCATAGATATGCATCTTATCACTATTTTTTGGAATCAAACTATTAAACAATCACAATTCAATCATTTGAAACCATGAAAAAATAAAAAACTAATAAAAACAACAATTCAATCATTTGAAATCATGCAAAAACAAAAAAATTCACTTACTTTTATGTATACAACAGTGATAGAAGTGTAGACACAGTTCTAGTGGGGCCTTCAATGACCTCAAAAACTTATTTTGAGGTCATTGAGGCTCTTGGGCAACTAAAACTATATCTATAAACCACGTATGCACTACATTAATAAACGCGTATGTGTTGTTAGACCATAAAATGTTGACAAGCCCAATGGTATTCTTTTTTCCCATTCTGGATTGATAAGTAGCACGTACGCGCTACTAAGCCTAAAAAATGTTATCACAAGGTAACGAATAATGGGAATAGTACCCCGTACGCGCTTATGAGTAATAAGTGTACACACTCCTTTGCCTTAAAAAAGTTATGGCAGGGCAGTGAACTAATAGTTTCAGTACCTCGTACGCGCTATTGGTAGTATAAAAGATGTGAATGAAGAGAGAGAGAGAGAGAGAGAGAGAGAGGAGATGAGAGAGAGAGAGAAGAGAGAGAGAGGAGGAGAGAGAGAGAGAGGAGGGGGGACGGTGGGAAAGAAGGGGTATGGAGGAAGGAAGAGGGTGAGGAGGGAGAGAGAGAGGAGGGAAGGAGGGAGAGGGAGAGAGAGAGAGGGGGGGGGAGGGAAGATGAGAGAGGGAGATAGAGGGAGAGGGAGGGAGGGAAGGAGGGAGGGAGGGAGAGAGGGGGAGAGAGAGGGGAGAAGGGGTATGGAGGAAGGGGGAGGGGGAGAGAGAGAGAGAGGGAGAGAGAGGGAGAGAGAGAGGGATCGAGAGAGGGAGAGAGATAA